>NC_021160.2:34258966-34259209 GCF_000331145.2 Cicer arietinum | reverse complement strand
AAACATCATTTAAAATTTTATATAGGTTTGTATAATGATATAGTCTTGATTAATAATTTATTATATTGTTTGCAAATTAATTAATATATAATCCCCTAATTGACATATATATCAAAGTTATTGATTTTAAAAAAACATTATTAAAATTTATGATATTAATTATTATTTTTTGTTATAAGTATTGATATTTTATTATATTGTTTATAATTTATTATATTGTTTGCAAATTAATATATATATAAT
>NC_021160.2:34232345-34258629 GCF_000331145.2 Cicer arietinum | reverse complement strand
ATGAATGCAGGAAATAATGATGGTGGGAGTGGAGCTGATCAGGGGAATTATTATGAGGATTGATGTGATTTGAAGAATTTCATAATTTATTTTTGGGTTGTATGACATTATTGTGTGTTTAATTTCCACTTTGTAAGACATTAATTGTTAATTTTGGAATGCATGTTTTATTTGATTTTGTCGTAATTGCTATAGCTAGCTTTAATTATTATTAATATTATTTTTTTATATATAATATTTATTTTAATATTTAATTTTAATTTTATTTAAATTTAAATTTAATTTTAATTTAAATTTTAATTTATTTATAATTTAAATTAATTTAAATTAATGTTTAATTATAATTATAATTATTAATTTAAATATTTTAATATTAATAATTTAAATATTTTGTTATTAATTTAAATATTTTATTATTAATATTTTATTATTTAAATTAATCTTTAATTTAATTATTAATCTTTGATTTTAATTTAAATATTTTATTATATTAAGATTAGTTTATTATATATTAAATTTAATTTATAATTACATTATATTTTAAATTTAATTTAAATTTTAATTTAATTATAATTTAAATTTTAATATTATATTTATATTAATTTATTATATATAATATTATAATAAACTATTAATTTTGAATTTAAAAATTAATTTATTAAATACGTATTATTTTGTGGCGGCCTAAGCCCTCACAAAATATATTATTTTTTAATTAGGATGGCATTTGTGGCGGGAAAAGTCCTCACAAAGGTCCAATCATAAAAATTCAGCATGTCCTTTGTGGCGGCCTATGCCCTCACAAAGGCAGACTTTTGTGGCTGCAAAAGCCCTTATAAATGCTCGTCTTTTGTAGCTGCAAAAGCCCTCACTTTGTGGCTTATTAACCCCTTTGCGAGGGTTTTTGGCCCTCACAAAAACCATGATTTCTTGTAGTGTTTGGGTTACGGTTTGGTGGGTTTTGCGGGTCGGATGAACCGATTTCAATTTGTATGGGTTGTGAAAACTTTTCAGCCCAATTAACAACAAATTTTATTTGTAAAAATTTCTCATAAAATACTTTCAAAAATTTAAACAGGATAAGAAAATTTAACTAGGCCCATTTTTTAAAACACTAGTTTACATCAAACATACCTTAAAATAAAAATAAAAGATAAATGATCATTGGAACATATTAACATGGTCATCAATTAAGAACAAAATTTTAAGGACATTCATCTTTGGTAACAAACCTAAATACTATATAACAAATTCATGTTGTTCAAGATTTCATCCAAATCAAAAACTTACAAACATCATACAAAATGAGTCATAAACTTTATAATTACAGACATCCAGAATAGGTTGTAAACATCTAAGGCATACAACACACAATACAACCCTAATTATAATTAGGGTCATTCAGAATGAGTATAATTATATATTCCAATCCAAATCTGTTAATAAAAATAGTAAAGCAATATTTGGAACTTGATGAGCAATATGCATATGGTTGATGCGGCAGCAACTGTACATATAACAAAAATGAAATTAATTTCATAAGAATATCAAGAATATAACTAATGATAAAATAAAGTATATAAATGTTAAATTATAACATTGAAATTCGACTCCACAAATGTAAGATAACCAATTCAAGTTGAAAATGAACCACTGTCAAGTCTATTGCCACTAATTAATTGGAAAAAATAAAAGCTTGAGTACAATATAATCAGTTCATAATCAATTAAATTCTCCTTATATTAGTTTAACTACAATCTAACCAGTTCATAACCAATTAAGTTCTCATTCTATCAATTTAAATGCAACATAATCAGTTCATAATCAACTAAGTTCTCATTCTATCAGTTTAAATACAACATAACCAATTCATATTATAATCTAAACTACTTAGTAGGGCTGAACAATAATATTAATTATTAAGTTAACAACAATACAAACTTCAATAAGTTAAAAATAATATCAAGTTCAGACTAAGTACCAAGTTAATAATAAAAGTTTCAATTACAAACTTAACTAAAATTTAATGGTGCAAAAATAAAAATAATAATAAAAATATTAAGGCAGTAACTTACCCATTCACTTGCATGAGTAGATTTTTGTGGTTCTCAATAGTGATGCTCATTTAAAAGCTAATAACAATCAAACACAAAATTAGTACACAATAATTTAGAAATTTCAGTAAATATAACTCAATAAGTCCAACATACAGAAATCTACCAATTATCAAACATGAACTACATATACAAAAATTGCTTGCAGCAACCAGCCCAACAAACATCAACAAACCATGTTCAAAATGATGCCAAGCAAGCACAATTTTCAGCCAAAACATCATCCTCCAAATACAGACATGTGTTGTGCAAGTATAAGTCATATATGACTCCAAAAATCTCAAAAAGTCTAAAACCTAGAGGTAATAAACAATTAAAATTAAATATTAATTTACAATGACAAAAAATAGTCTAATTAAACAAGTACATAGACCGATTACACAACATGTCACAACAGTCTCATATATCTCAAAATCTTTTGTCAAAATAAGGTCTTTAAAGTAAGAGAAAAAGGGCTTCAACCAGTTTAGAGTGTAGATCAAAGCTTCTGCTATTTTTGGGCAAAATGAGCTCCTATTTGTCTAAAACCCTTCCACATGTGCTGAATGCACTCTCTGAAGCTACAATTGACATTGGTGTGGCCATAATTTCTCTTACCATTGCTGTCAAAATAAGATAACAAGCACTGTTTTGTTTCCACCAAATCAAAATGTCAAATTTCTCACCATCTACTAAACAAGTGTCACTTAAGTACCTCCCAAGTTTGTTTTGCTTATCAATATAATCTTTTTTTTTTTTTAAGTGTTGTTTAAAGGCATCTACCCGTGCAAAAAATGATGGATTTTTAGGGTGGGTAGATTGTTCAACAGAGGAAATGTTTCCATATCGAACAACAACAAATACAACACTGTGATCATGGGAAAATTTGTACTAATTATACAATTTCATTAAACTACCCTAACATTTTCAGTCTTCACCTTACCAACTTCCTCACCATACATGTCATTAATAGTCCACTCAATATACCTCAATTTATAACGAGAGTCACATATCACTCCAAAATAAAGAAAATGGTTGACTTTTTCAATGTCACCCCAATATTTATCATATTTTCCCTTCATATATGAACTCATTACAATCACAATAGTATTCAGGTTCATTGATGTTTTGTCAAGCTCACATTGAATAGAAGCCAAGTTATGAAAAATTGTGTGCAAAGACATTTGTTACGACGATGTAAAAACCTTTGTCGCTTCAAAGGAAATCTTTTAAAAACCCACAAATGCTCGAACTACTTTTTCTCAATCATTAGAAGTAGGAGGACCAACAACCCCAAACCAAGTCAAATACCTAGAATCCTCACCCTCTAATTTATCAAAAGTTATTTGATACTTTTCAGTAGCTTCCAACATCATGTATGTTGAATTCCACCGTACGAAAACATCAAGACTAAGAAGTTTTTTACATGTTATATTACAAATATCAATGCCTTCCTTAAACTTCAAAGCTCTTTGTGGAGAAGACCGAATAAACCTAACTGCATTACAAATGCTACAAATAGATAAATCTTATTATGTTAACCCATCTGGGACTACTAGATTCAAGATATGGCCACAACACCTCATATGAAAATAATCCCCTTCACTCATTAGTCTATTCTTGTTCTTAAGTCTCTTGTTCAAATAAGATATTGCCACATCATTGGATGATGTGTTGTCAACAGTTACTCCTACATGCTTGGACATTAAATCTTTGGCTTGACGGAACCAAACTACCACCTCACCAAAAGAAAGGTTTGTTTGAGTGGGGTCATTAAGAATGTGGGTTGACTTACTTTTGCATTTTTCAGAGTGAACTTTCATGTTCGAGGTTCCATGTATTTTAGAATGACAAAGGTATATTTGGTGACAATATTTACAAGCAGCAGAAGCGATAGGCTCATCGGGTAGAATGTTAAAGTCCAACCAAACCTTAGAGCTTCTCTTAGGACCACTAGCATATGGTTTTCCTTTTTTTACTACCCATAGAAAGAGGAGGAAGCCCATCTACAACAATAGTTGATTGTTTTGGTTGAGAATTCTCCACTACTAAAATATTTAAAGAGTTTAATTGTTTAATTTTTTTAATAGTTAAAGTATAGTTTTTAATTACTAATTTTTTTTTTATAGTTAAACTATTTAAAGTTTTTTAGATAGTTAAATGTTTAATTAATAAGTAGTAATAGACTGATTCGCATATTACAGAAAAACTAATTAAGCATGATAATACATAATATTTAGGCATAAATGATACATACTAATTAAACAAAAACAATTGCAAGTATATATATGAAGCATACAAAGTAATTAAGCAACAAGTACACATACAAATTAAGGATAACAAATACATACTAATTAAGAATAAAATAGTATCAAACATACATATTAAGCATGAAAGATGCATACATACAAATTAAAGATAAAAGAATATATATTAATTAAGCATAAAATAGTTGCAAATCTATATACTAATTAAACAAGAAACATACATACAAATTAAACATAAAAGACACATACTCATTAAACATAAAATATTTGCAAGCATGCATATTAAGAAATTAATATGAAGCATACATACTAAACATAAAACAGTTAAAAATTTAACATATAACACTTACAATCATACATATTAAGCATCAATGTACATAATTAAGCATAACAAACTTACAGTGATGATGCTCCATTATTCCTTGCGGTCCTCCTTGATTGCTACCCTCTCCTTACTCCATCTTCTAAAGCTAGAACCACACTAATAAAACCATAATTAAACACAAATCCTCAGAATAAAAACCAGAATTAATAACCAACCAGAATAAAAACCAAACAGCAAAAACCATAACAATAAAAAAACTAATAAAATAAACAAACATGATAAAAAGAAAATTCACTTAATTAAAAACAAACTACAAAGAAGAAAGCTTGAAGTCCACAAACACAGACTATCAGAATAATGTAAGTTAAAAAGCCTAACAAGAATTAAAAAAAATGATGAGAATAAAAAAACAAATTAAGAACACAAACATGTTAAAAAATGCAGGTAGTTAACAAACAGCAGAAAAAAAATAGAATTACTAACCAACCAGAAAAAAACCAAACAAAAAAAACTATAACAATAAAAAAAACTAATCTAAAAACATAAACATATTAAAAAATACTGTTAGTTAACAAACAAACTAGACATAAAACTTTCATTGTTAAACCTCGTAAAAAAAAAAACTTGACAAAAATCAAAATCAAACAACAAAACAATATGAATAAAAGAACTAACCAAAAACACAAACTAAATAAAATAAAATAAAGAAGTAAAGTTAATAAAAAAACAAACTTGATTGAAAAAGCTTGAAGTCTTAAAATAGGATCCCTAATCTTAAAACTTTTTAAAATTGGAAATATTTAAATAAATAAATAAAAATTAAAACAAATAAAATTATAATAAACAAACCTTAAATAATGTTCAAACTACCTAAACCTAAGGCATGCCATAAGCAAAAATTAACAAGATTGAACCCTGATTTAAATAAAAATAAAAATAGTGTATAAATAAAAAGATTAACCTTAGATCCCCCACACCTAATTTAGCTCTATTAAAAAACTTTAATCATTAAAGGCTAAATTATATCTGTGGTCCCTTAACTTAATTTCAGGTAACATTTTAGTCATTTATCTTTTTTTTTTTTCCCAATTTAGTCCTTTATTCCTAACAATATCAAATAAAGTATGAAAATATGAGTTTATTTGAAAATTTGTGTTACGAATTTGATGAAATTTGTATTATATTGAAGAATATAATTAATTTTATGAGTTCTGATTGAATTTTTTTTTGAATTTTTTTATAGAAAAGGATAACATTGTTGAAATTTTAAAACATAAAATATCAAATTGTCACTTAAAATTAAAATAAAGGACCAAGTCGGGAAAAAAAAAAGATAAAGGCCTAAAACGTTACCTGAAATTAAGTTAAGGGACCACGAATGTAATTTAGCCATCATTAAACCATATATATTTTTTAAAACAATGTAGAATGAAAAATAAAAACTTCAAAAATATATAATAATAAATTCATAACAAACAAATAAATAAATACAGTTAACAAAACCTCTCATAAACCATAATTCACTAAGTAAAAAAATTGGCATGAATCAAAATGAAATAAACTAGATAGAAAATCTTCATTGTTAAATCTCCCCCTCATAATACAGTAAATAAAAAAAATAAAAAAAAACTTGACAAGAATAAAAAATAAACAACAAAATTATAAGAATAAAAGAAGTAACCAAAAACACAAACCAAATAAAAAAAGTACACTTAATTAAAAACAAAGTAGATAAAAAAAAACTTGAAATCCAAAAACAGAAACCACAATCTTAAAACTTTTTTAAATTGAATTACGACAAATAAAAGACGCGCTATAAAATGTCATTTTTGGCGTAGTGACAATTTAAATAAACAAATAAAATTTTAATAAATCAACCTTAAATTATTCCCAAACTACCTAAACCTAGGGCATGACATAAGCAAAAATTAAAAAGATTGATTCCTAAATAAAAATAAAAGAAACAATGTATAATTAAAAAATTAACCTTTGGTCCCCTACACCTAATTTAGCTCTATTAAAAAAATTTAATCGCTAAGCCATATATATTTTTTAAAATAATGCAGAATGAAAAATAAAATTTTAAAAATATAAAATAATGTAGGCATAACAAATAAATAAACACAGTAATAAAATTCCTCATAAATCATAATTCACTAAGAAAAAAAATTGGCAACAATCAAAATGAAACAAACTAAGAAATAGCTTCATCGTTAAACCACACCCTAATAATACAGTAAGTAAAATAAACATGGCAATAATAAAAAAACACACAACAAAATAATAAGAATAAAAGAACTAACCAAAAACAAACTAAATAAAAAAAAAGTACAATTAATTAAAAACAAATTAGATAAAAAAAAACTTGAAATCCAAAAACAGAAACCCTTTTTTAAAATTGAAAACATTTAAATAAATAAATATAAACTGAAAGAAATAAAATTTTAATAAATCAACCTTAAATATGTCCAAACAACCTCAACCTAGGACATGTCATAAGCAAAAATGAAAAATATTTAACCCTGTATAAAAATAAAAACACGGTAAATAAAAAGATTAACATTTGGTACCCTGCACCAAATTTAGCTCTATGAAAAAACTTTAATCACTGAATGAAAATAAAAAATTTAAAAATATAGAATAATGAAAAGCATAACATAAATAAATAAACTAATCTCTTAAGATATCTTTCCTTGTAAAAGCAAATCTCCATTCCGTTAATTTGTAACGCTTGTATGGTTTAAAAAAATAGCAAAAGTAAAATGTTAGAACTATTAATAGGTTCGAAAATTAAAACACTAATACAAAAGAAAACCAATCCTTAATAATAAAAAGATATTGATAACAACAAGACAAATAAACTAACCTTATTCCTCTGTTAAACCATATTTTCATTTGGTAGATTCAGTAGGTTAAAAAGAGAAAGAAAAATTAAAAATGTTAGAAGATTGAACAACTTCAAATATCAAAACCCTAATAAAGATGAAAAAAATCTTTAATATTGTAATAGGAAAAGCCATAAGGGGAAAGATCTAATCACAAACTTAACATAAATTTGAAATTAACACAGAGTATATATAGAAAATCAAAAGTTGCAGAACATATATTTTAATAGTGTTTTCCTTAGTCTCTAATCCTTCAAGCTAAAGTTGTCTGGTTCATAATAAAAAGGAAAAACACAAAAAGTTAGAAAACGTAAACCCAGAAAGAAGAAAAAAAATTGATAGAGAAAGGAAAAGAATGAGAAGGAGAAATATATAATCACAAACTTAATATAAAATAAAAACAAAAACAAAGTAAAAGCATAATATTGAAAGATAAAATACAAAATATTTAATAGTGTTTTTCTTTGTTAGTCTTTACTCTCTACTCGTTCAAGCCAATGTTGTCGAGTTCAAAATAACAAGAAAAAACACAAAAGAGTTAGAAAATGAAGAGAAAAAAAATTGATTGAGAAAGGGAATAACAAGATTCAACGGAAGCTGAGAATTTGAAAAAGATGATAATGACAGAGTTGTAGAGCTCTGAGAACGAGAGAGTTGAGACATTGAGAAAGAGATAAGAACTTACGAGAGTGAGAGAGAGGACCACAACATCAACTACTACTCAGAGGAGAGGAATTAGGGTTGATTTGAATTTGTTTTTGCTTTTATACTTAGGGTTTCTTAAGTGGATTGAGCTGGACTCTTAATGGGCTTTCTGATTCGGTCGGGTTCGAGTATCGACCGTTGTTATTTACAAATCCAAATCGGCCCACCTACACCCATATGAACCCGGTATTCCAACTTGATGACTCGATTTTCCCCACCTATTTCTGTTTCTCTGTTAATGGATACGGTCGGTTAGGCTTGTGATGTTCAGCCCTATAGTAGAGGACATTAATCACCTCATGTTGTACTACTGCGCAAGCAAGTCACTTTAGGAAAAATTAAATTGATGACACAAAATTTGTGAGGGGAATTTCCAAAATATATAATAGTTATATTAATGTAGTAAAATTAAATAACTTAATGTATCACTTTTAGTCAAGTGGTTGCAATGATTGTGTTTAATGCATCTATCAGTCATCAAACCAATGCATCTGTTAAGTTACCAAAGATTACAATTTTTTTTCATGAGTTATTTTCTTTCACCAATTGATATGATTTTCTTTATAAATAGAGATATTTTAGAGGCAGATATGATAAGAATACAAAATTCATGTTATATGAGTCAAAGTAATGTCAAAAATATTTATGCTTCACTTCTTTTCTTTAGTGCACGAAGTAAATGAAAGAACTTTATTCTGTAAACTATCATAGATTGATATGCTTCATGTGAATGTACAAATTACTTCAAGGATTCCAAAGTATCCTGAAGGGGATTCGCCAATTAACCCATTTGCATCCAATATATATAGATTGATGGAGACGAATTGAACCTAAAGCTTAGTGTAATACACACGCTTTGTAATTTTTGTGTGCAACGTTCATCATCATCAATTTCATCCTCTTCTTGTTCAAGATTTTCAGCATACTCCCAACAAAAGATCCAACAAAATTGACAATTTGATTTCTCAACAAGATGGTGTTAACATGCTGATTTTTAGCATGTTGCAAAGCTTCCCCTATGGTCGACCAACATCTATTCGCTATGTGCTTGTGGAGTCTTTATATGATAAAAGTGTTTAGGAAAAGGAGTTGATTTTGTTCAAAGTAGACTTTGAAAAAGCTTATGATTCAAGGGGATGGGACTATCTTGATGCAGTTATCTTGAAGATGAATTTCTGGAATTATGGAGAAAATGTATTATCCAATGTGTCAGTTCTTTATGCAATGGCTTCGTCAAGTTGATCCATTGTCTCCTTTCATGTTTCATATAGTGGCAGAGGGTCCCAATTGCTTGATGTGTGTGTCAATGCACAATGATTTATTTGAAGGGTATAGACTAAGTGATGATGTGGGCAATGATGAGGCTAGGAAAATTCATTGGGTAAAATGGGATAAGGTTTGTCAAAGCAGAGAGAAGGGAGGGTTAGGGATCCATAATTTGAAAGTCTTCAACACGGCTTTACTAGGTAGATGGTGTTGGAGGTTGAAGGTTGAGAGAGAGGGTTTATGGTTTAAAGTGTTGTGTCATAAATATGATTGTGTTCATGGGAAAGTATGTGGGGGATTAAGGAAGGATTCGACGTGGTGGAGAGCTATTTATTTGTTGGCATAAGGTGAGGGGGATAGTGTTAGGAGTTGGTTTATGGAGAATGTGGTTAAGGTAGTGGAAAACCATGTTGATACGTTGTTTTTATTGGACCCTTGGTAGAGGGTGGCTGTTTGAGCGGGAGATTTAGGAGTGTCTATAACTTGATGACTTTTAAAAATATTTCGAAAGAAAATATGTTTCAGCAAAGTGCAAAAGGAAGGGGTTTTCACTGGGGCAGCGTAGAGAGTTATTTGAATCGAAAAATGAGTTGGTGGAAGAATGTGTTTTGTTGTTGGATAAATTTGTTCTACAAGACAACATTCCAGATAAGTGGCGATGCATATTCGACCATGAAGGTGTTTATGCAGTGAAACATGTGTATAATTTTTTGTCAAGATCTATGAGTAATGAGGTCTTTCCACTCTATGATGTGGTGTGGAATAAGTTAGTTCTCTTGAATGTGTTGGTATTTGCATGAAGCCTTTCAAATCAACACACATCTACCAAGGACAATCTTCTTCGAATGGGCATTTTTCAGCTAGACCCTCTTTTATGTGTGGTGGGGTGTGGAGAAGAAAAAACTATTCAACATTTATTTCTTCTTTATTTAGATATTCTGAAATGTTTGGGGCTAAGAAGTGCTTTTATCAATAACATAAAGACTCATGCACATATTTTTTCTGGTCTCTAACTCGCCCGTAGAGGCATCCATTTAAAGGTTGGTGCTATTTAGTTGGCTTGTGTGTGGTGTATGTGGAAGATGTATAACTCCATTGTCTTTAATCATATCGAGTTTAATGTTTTCCTACTTATTGAGAATGTACAATTAGCATCTTAAGCGTTGTTTAAAGCAAACTTTGTAAGTTTTGTTTACGATTTTAGTTCTTGATGCCTTCACAGTTGGACGGAGGTACAATGTTTTATGTTCGTATGTAGCACTTTTCTATTAAAAAAATTTAGGATGAAGGGATTTGCCTCAATCTAAGATAAGAAGAAATTTATAGTTTATTGAACACTTATAAATAGATTTAAATTTTTTTATACTTTTAAATTTTTGTCGGTACACCTCGTGTTAAAAAATATTTTTAGGATATCTTTCCTTAGCTGTTTTAAAAAAAGTAGATAATTTATAAAATAACTATAATATAGTTGAAAATTTTATTTAAAAATTTGAGAAATATAAAAAAAAATTGAAAATTGATGATAGTATTAAATGCTATATATTTTTTGGTGCGATATTAAATGCTATATTTGTTGAATATAAAATGATTAATTATTTTAAAATAATATATAAATGAATTACAATTTACTTGATATTTAAGAGAAACTTATGATAATATTGATTTATTTTTATTTGAGTATAATAAACCATATAATTTATTATTTATGCACATAACTAAATTAGGGAGTACTGAAATGGTTTCTTCGCAAAAATAATTTTTAATAAAAATTATTAAATATTAAATTTTTACATTATATTTTTGGATCATTAAAATTCTCAAATCAATTACAAATATCAAATGAATGGGTTGAGTGGGAGACTCGTCATGAACAGCTGCATTAGTTTAGCATGACTAATATAATAGCTTGCCAAAACATAGCTGAGTGGGACCATAAACCCCCGTTCATGTGAGGAAAATAAGATAATTTATCATGTTTGGAGACGTATTAGAGAAAAAGATTGAGACTTAGTTTTGTGTCTCAAAAATAAAAACTCTTAATATCAATAGAAAATAAATTGAAACCATTTTTTATATAGAGAAAACTCTTAATATCAATAGAAAATAAATTGAAACCATTTTTTATATAGAGAAAAGTTAGGGTGAAGATATAGTCTCCCAATCAAAAGTATCAAGAATTTTAGATTTCAAAAAATACTAACAAATTAATTTAAATCTTTCTTTTTAAATAGACTAACGAGACTCAAACCCACAATATGCAGATCTATTGCCTATCTTTTTACCACTGGATCAAATCCTTGAAATTTAGATCAAATCACTTTAATTTTTATCTTAGTTTTCATAAAAATAGAATGACTTTTTCGCAAGTAAAAAATGCAACTTTCTCTTTATTATCAGGACCATATTGTCCATTAATTTAGTGATATAAATGTTAACAATGATAAACATTGAAATGAGGAAGATGAAGAGAGGAGGAAGACAAAGAGCCCGCTAGGGTTTCGTAAACCAAATGAACAACAAACTTAATGTGATAGGGTTACAATAAGTATATATACAAGAGAATAGAAAATTCTAAAATACCCTTACTACTGATATATAATAATATTATCTAATATCTCCCCTCAAACTCACGATCCATTAACATGAAACATTGGCAGTTTGTCAACCAAAAAACGAAAATTGTTTAATGGAATGCATCTTTGTGAATAAATCAGCAATCTGTAAGGAAGAAGAGACAAACAATAGAGTAATGGTTTCATACTGAAGATGATGACGAGTAAGATGACAATCAATCTCAATGTGCAGGGACCATGTAGACTTCTTCATGAGAAACTCCTTGATTATGAGAATCTCCTTGTGGAGGGACTATGTAGACTTCTTCATGAAGCTCACCATTTAAAAAAAGCATTTTTGACATCCATTTGAAAAATATGTCATTGACGAATAAATGCAACTGCAATAAGAGTACGAATAATGGTCATCTTGGCTACAAGAGCAAAATTTTCTTCATAATCTATACCATATTGTCGAGAGAATCCCTTAGCTACAAGATATGCTTTATAGCGCTCAACCGACCCATCAAACTTAATTTTGATCTTGTATACCCAACAAGACCAATAACATGTTTTCTAGGAGGAAAAGCTATTAATTCCCATATATCAGTTTTGTGCAATACAGAGAGTGAAGTATCAATGTCAATTTACAGAAAACAGAAAACTTTCTTGGTTTTTATTATAAAACGAAGAACGTTCTTGGTTTTTATTATAAAACGGTGAACATTCTTGGTTAGCTTACAAAACAGAAAAACAGTTTGTGTTTTATCTTAGTTAATCAATCAAGCTTAATAAATAAAGAGATAAGATAGAGAATACCACACAAAGATATATTCTGGTTCACCCAACTCGGGCTACGTCCAGTCCTCACACTGTGAGTTTTTCCACTAAGTGTTTAAAACAAAGAACCTTCTTGATTTTACAGCACCTAGTTCAGATCAACTTTGATTTGTTCCAATCTCTATTACTTTCCACCCAGAAAGTAAATGCAACACCTATCTAACTTTGATAGGATTTAATACAAACTAAACAAACTATAATATAACTCTTATAGTTTGAGTTTTTACAATAAGATTGTTTTTTGATAGAATCTGAGATTTCTCAACTCTTGTTTGAGATTCGATTCTTTACAAAGAAATCAGTAGTAATCACGCAATCTGATGTTGGAATTTAGAATTGCTTCTTCTTTGTGAAAATTGAGAACTTCAAGTATGTAAATGTGAATGATTATGGGAATCGATATCACTTGAATTTCTTGCTTAATTTCTGGATATTGGCCTTCCTTTTATATGCGTTTAGAAGCAATTAATAAGGGTAAAAAAGAGCTGTTGGTAGTGCTCTATTACTTTTGACCAAAACCAATATATGAGAATAAAAATAATCCAACCTTTGAATAAGTTAAAAACTGATTTGACTAAGTCTGTTACAACCTTGCTTAATCAATTTTGTCTTCTAGTTTAAGGGCATTTGAAGCTTGTCACTTAATCTTTGATGCTACAACTTCGATATGGAGCCTTGAATCTAGCCAAAATAGTTTGGAGAAAGATTATAAGTAATTCTAGAAGTATACAGAGCACTGCTGTAATTCTGCAGAAAACGGAGATTGATTATCAATCTTGATCTATCAATTTGATCTTTCTAGAGATTTGATGATCAATCTGGAGTTCCTGTTTTGATCTTTCTGAATTTCTTTGTAATGTCTTAACATATATCAAGATTGATCTAACTTTCTTGACAGTTTGATTTAAGTGGTTTCAAACTGTTTCAACTGGTCTGTTTCGAGTCCTTTTATTTTAATGATTCGAGAACCTTCTAGTATTGGGATGTATCAAATTTGTTCCTTGCCATGTATTGATGATATTGGTATAAAATTCAGAGGCAAAGGCTTTGTTAAACTGGTGGAGATTGATTGGTCAAGATGATGTGACAATCAATCTTGAGTCTGGAGATCGTTCTTCGTTTTGTCCAGAATGATCTTGTTTCAGTTTTGAGCTGTTTTTCTTTGCTTTGCTTGATTCTGTTCTTTAATTAAATTCACTCAAAAACACAAGTTAAATTAACATAACATTTTAGAATCATAATTAACTATCTTAAATAACCTTTGTTTATTTCATCAAAACTTTAAATATAGAGTTTGTCTCAACAGAGAGTTCTTCTGCCATAGTCTGCTGCCAAAGAGGATCAAGAATAGCCTCTTTATAGAAATAGGGCTCAAACAAACGGTGAATAGAAGTTAAGAAAGAAGCAAACAAAGCTGAATAAGTGGAATAGACAAAATCAAGTAACTGAGTAGGCTTACAGTGACGAGATGGGTAACGAGGAGGCGGAGACGAAGACGAAAGATCAACAATCGTAGGAGGGTGTTGGACAACCTGGGGGACAAGAGAGATGTCATCACATGGAGTAGTAGTATTTGTCCTGCAATTCTCAACTTTACAATCACTAGAAACATTATTATTAGGACCAAATGGATCAATATGGGTTAGTTCTGAACTCTTAATAATATGAAAATAAAAACAAATAGAATAAAAAGGGATATGCTCAAGAAAAATAACATTACGAGAAACATATAGTTTTCTTACATGAGAATCATAACAATGATAACCCTTTTGATCATCCCCATAACCAAGAAAAACACATATGGCAGACCGAGAAGACAATTTACTGCGCTCTACTTGTGAACGAAGAACAAAACAAGTAGAACTAAAGACTTTCAGAGAATAGTAATTAGGGATATAAGCATACAATTTTTCAAAAGGAAACAAACCTGATATGATAGACGATGAAGTTCTATTAATAGCATGAACATCAGTAAGAACTACTTTCCCCCAAAACTCACTAGGAACTGAAGCAGACAACAATAGGAAACAAGCAGTCTCAATAATATGATGATGTTTCCTTTCAACAACTCCGTTTTGTTAAGGAGTATCAATACAAGATATTGGTGGAGGGTTCCATCATTTGCAAGTAATTCAAAGAATTTATTTGAGGTATATTTACCAACTAAATCACAGCGAAAATACTTTATAACAACATTATGTTGAATCTTGACCATGACACAAAACATATGATAAATGTCAAAAATTTAAGACCCATTTTTTATAAGATAAACCCAACAATAACAAGTGCAATCATTAGTAAACGAAATATAATATCTAGATCCACCTTTGACGAGAACCGGTGATGAGCTAGAAATTTAGCAAGTTTACAACCACAACAATCCGAAATATCACTTATAAATTTACAAAAGCACCAATAGGAGCCAAATATTTTAATCTAGAAGCATGTCTAAGGCGACAATGCTATAAATAAAAACTAGAAGACGAAAAATTCAAACAAAAACTAGATAATAAGTCAGCAATAGTTATTAAGGCTGTAGTATCAGGGACTCGCATGCCATCCAAAACATAAAGTCCCTCTCTCTATGGCATATCCTAATCAGCCTCTCGAAATGTGGATCCTACACATAACAAGTAGAAGAAAATATAATTGAATAACCGAAATCACATATTTGACTATGAAAAGCAAGACTCAAAATGAGATTAAGAATATAATAAACATAAGAAAAAACAAGTTAGGTGTGGAGATAGGACCAATGCCTGCTAATGGCATATGAGTACCATCAACAGTCATAACCGACACAAACGAGGCATGATTCACAAATAAAAAATATTTATCATCATATGTCATATGGTGAGATGCTCCAGAATCAAGAATCCACATGGAAGGATATATACCTGACATATCAGATGATTTCAAACCTTTAGAATTCTTGAATGGTCATATTGTTTTGCTTAAGGGTCCATTTTCCAACTGATAACATTTTGCAAAGTTAGACTAAACATATAAACGTTTCAAGTGATCCCAAATCTCTTTAACAGTATCATATTTTGCTAGTTGGACTTCTATAGACAACTCAACCGAATTATTAATCCAAGTAATGATTTTTGAATTACTAACATTCCATGTTTTCAGATCTTTTGCATATTTAGCTTCATCCCTTTTATCTGTAGGCTTAACATAAGTTCCATCAATATAACCCCACACATATTTTCCAATAAAAATTTTTCCATCACATAACTCCAATAAGATTAATTTTGTCTCTTGAGGTAGACACTAACAGTTTGAAGAGAATCATCCTTAACACCAGCCATAACAAATAATGACAGGAAAATACGACAAACACAATCATTGAGACAAAATAAATTAGGGATAGTCTGTCAATAGCAGAGTCCACCAAGAACCAAACAAAATCGTGCCGAAAATAAAAGAGTAGAACCACGCCGAAAATAGAAAAGGAGAATCGCACTGGAGACAGAAGAGCAAAATCGCTCCAAAAACAGAGAGGCAGAATCACACTGGAAACGGAGGAAGCAAATCGATATTTGCCACAAAACAGGTTGCATAAAAGCTGTGGACCACTTTACAGTCAATCCCAAAATCAACCAAAGTTCTTTGATACCATGTTAGCAATGATAAACATAGAAGATAAGAAGATGAAAAGAGGAGGAAGACAAAAAACCCACTAGAGTTTCATAAATCACATAAACAACTAACTTAATGTGATATAGTTACAATAAGTATATATATAAAAAAATAAAAAATCTAAAATACACTTACTATTAATACATTATAATATTATCTAATAATAACATGTTGCTTTACAATCATTTTTGGGATAACGTTGTTCTTTGATTTAGGGAAACAACACACAATTTAATTTGTTCCTTAAAATGTTAGACAACACCCTAAAATACCAAGTTTCAACACAGGAGTTCAATTATAGAATAAATTGATCGGTTTACTTTGTGAGTGACTAAAAATTGTATTATATTTGTGAAATGCCAAAGTTTTTTTTTTTTTTGCAATAACCCTTTTCTGAAAAAAATTTATCAATATACTCCCATTTGAAAAAAATATTAATAGTAAATGTATTTAAAAAAAAATTCAAGTTTTTTTAAATTTTTAATGAAATAACATAAATATTATATAAATAATTAATTAATATAATTCATAAAAATACATAAAAATAAATAAATAAGAATTTTAAATTACGATAAAATTTTAGTAAACCGAAGTTTCAAATGGACATTTCTCAAAAGTTTTTTTTTAAAAAAAATTATTTCATTTTTTTTTTCAATTTTTATTGAAATAACAAAAATAATATATATATAATTAATATGATTCATAAAAATAGATAAATAGAAATTTTAAATTACGATAAAATTTTAGGTCATTGTAAGACTTTTCCCAAGTCCCATAAATCGTTTCGATAGCTTTGTTCTTTGCCATCCATGCTTTTCTATAGGTGATTGTGTAGTTGTATCGTTCCCGAATATATGCAATGATCACCTTCACAAAAAGGTAAATATAAAAAAAAATTTAAATATTATATTTATAAAACTATTAATAAATTCAGTAATATTCAAATTTATTTTCGTAGATATAGTGAAAAGGGTATGAAATTTGGCGATACACCTCGTTATCATACCGCTGGATATCGATCAAAAATTGATCACATGACCGTTAACGATGTAATATATTAAAATATTACATTATTTCTATTATTGTATTTTTCTTATGCATATATTACTAACAAACTTGTTATATATCAGTTTCTCGGTTTCTACATAATAGAAATGCATCAAACTGATAGAGTGAAACTACAATTTGGATTACCTCAAGAAGTTCCACATCCTCCGAGGAATATGAAAAAGTATCATAAGGTAGATTTGCATAAACAAGTTGACTATAGTTGGGCATTATTCTACGAAAATGAGAACAAAAAGTGGAATGAACGAGATAATCATATTCTTTATGGTCAACATCTAAATGTTTAATTCAAACCAAGTTATGAATACATGGTTTGGTTTTGTAAAAATTCTAAACGATTTATTTCTGTAGAAAACCAATTGATTGATCCTCTTGTCAATCCACCCCAACCTCCACCACAATCTACCCAACATTTTTTCCAAGAATCAATGCTCAACACAACACAACACAACAAAATCAATATTATATGCCAACACCTCCTGACACTTAACCGCGTCCTCATACTTTTACCCACACACCACATCAATCTTACGAGTTCACCCCAGGGGAACAATTTAATTTTGACAGCCAACAACCATATCAAGAAGAAAATCGCCGACTATCATTTGCATCAAGCGGAGATGAATTGTTGTATAACACATTCAACACTCGTCATAATACACCTGAGTCCGTTTCCTAGTTACTGAATAATATGTGTCAACAAAACTTTCAAATTCCAAGCTTTGAGAATGCATATACTTCGTTGAATCAAATATCCAACTAGACTCAAGGTGGAAGTAGTTCTTCTGCAACACTTCCTCCTAGACATACTCCACAGCAAGAAGACGAAGATCAAGAAGAAGAAAAAGAAGAAGAACAAACTCGTGATGTACCAATGCATCGTCAAAATCCCGTACGTGTGAGAAAACCTCGGCAATGTGGTAATGGAGGCCACATTCGACATTAATATATTATCGTAATTTTTGTAAAATTTGTGATGTTTTTATGAATAAATTATATAATTTAAGTTTTACCATAATTTTAAAATTCTATTTATGTATTTTTATGTATTTTTATCAATTATATATATATATATATATATATTATTTTTGTTATTTCAATAAAAATTGAAATAGTTTTTTTTTTAAAAAAACCTTTGGATGAAATAACTTTTTTTTTAAAAACCTTTGGGAAATCGACATTTGGAACTTGGACTTCCTAAAATTGATCGTAATTTAAAATTTGTATTTATCTATTTTTATGAATTATATATATTATTTTTGTTATTTTAATAAAAATGGAAATGATTTTTTTTTTAAAAAAAACTTTGAGAAATGCCCATTTGAAACTTGGGTTTATTAAATTTTATCGTAATTTAAAATTTTTATTTATATATTTGTATGAATTATATTAATTAATTATATATATAATATTTATGTTACTTCATTAAAAATTTAAAAAAACTTGAACTTTTTATTTTTATTTTTAAAAACCTTTTAGAAAGTTGTCATATGAAACTTAGGCTTTCTTAAGGAAGTCGCCATTCCAAATGGCGACTTATAATTAAAAAATAAAAAGAATATTTTAATATATTATTTTTTAAATGAAAGTATATTAATAATCTTTTTTCAAAAAAGAATTATTGAAAAAAAAAAAAAACCCAAAATATGATCCGACTTATACACTAAACACAAACTTGTATTTGTATAATTCCTAGGCATGCGGAGTAATGATGCTATAAGATCATTACAGAATAAGCAACAATATTATATAATAATTTAATCACGTAAAGCACGAAAAGAAGTAAGGTTCCTGAAGTTATCCCATTTATTAACCGACACGAGGGCTTCATATTTGTTAGAAATGGAAGTGTTATTGGCGGAAAGGACGAGATGGTACATGTAGTTGATCACTTCGATTTGGTATTCAGCTTTGATGACCTTCTCGAATTGAAGCATCACCCCAGTTAGCCTATCGTCCTCGTTAACAGCGAAATTGGCTAAATCTATCACATATGGGTTGTTGACGTCGTTGATCGGTATCCAAATATGGCCTAGGACAGTTAGATCCCTTGCCGCCGTAGAGGTCAAGAGAACAAGTAAGAGAAGAACAAGCGATTGAATTTGGAGTCTCATGATGCTTGAATCGTAACTGTTATGTTTTTAAACTTTACAAATTGTGCTGCTGTGTAAGTTAGCCTTAACCACTTAGGTTCTACAATATATACAAATATAAATAAAAAAGGAGTTACAGAAAGTTTATGGATTTAGTACAAAATTTTGATTAAATATATTAATTTTTTTTTGATTTTATTTTGTTTATATATCTAATCAGAAGGAGTATGTATATAATAATATTATTATTATTTTTAGTTATTGGAAATGTTAGTAAAAAAATTTATTCTCTTTTTTGTTTTGTATTATATAAATTTTATATTTAAAGATAATCAATCTTATACGAGAAAATGTTAAATATTAAATATTAACATTTTTTTTTTGTTTTTCTCTCAATCGAGATTCAAATTTAAATTGATCATCGTAGTTTTATTATGTTTTTTTACTAATAAAATAAATCAAATATATTAAATCTATGTTTTATATTTAATATCTAATATAACACACTAAATATAACAATTAATATTTTTAGTCAAAAGGAAAAACAATTAGTTGCTATAAGTATTGTATTTAATCCGATTTAGATAAAGTATTGCATTTAATGTTATTTGAAAGTATTTTTTATATTTAATGTGACTTTTTTATTTAAATTATTAGCTTTGTCTTTAATTATAAGACTCATTTGATACATTTGTTTGTTCCTAAATATAATACTTTTTGCAAATTTCTAAATATGTTTATTGTTATTTTTCAAATATATATAATACTATCAAATTATTTTGAAATACAAGAAGTTATTATTAAATATTGCATCTTTATATTGATGGTAATTTAGGAATAGTTATACATAAATTATACACATCAATCACATAATTACCATATTTTCTTAATATGTTAACTGATTGTTTTTTTAATGTTTTAACTTTAATTTTATTTTGTAATAGAGGAGGGACAGTAGAGACAAGAGGTAGTTTAATTTGAGTGGTTTTTTTTTTTCTTTTAAGAAAGAAAAAATATATGGTTTTAAAAGATGAACTAAAAGATTTTTCATTTGAATAATATTTTCCTTTTAACTTCTCGGTTTGATGAATGTGTGATGTTTTTGAATTTGACAAAGATGATAACTATGAAGAGGAAGAAAATGATGAAAAAGACGATAAAGGTTGATGTGTTTTTGAATAATAACATAAATTTTTATTTTGATATTTTAATTTTTTTATAAAAATTAATTAACTAAAATATTTTGTTTATTTAGATTAGTCACATCAAGATTTGACGAGCACATGATGTTTTTTTATTTAAACTGAGTAGCAAAAAATACATTTTTGCAAAAAGACAATAACATAAATGTTGTTGTTAGGGAAAAGACTTTGTCGAGGAATAGACTAACTGTTCTCAACTTTGATTCCTTTTTGCTTCAAACGATTACGCTAAGGAATTAACTTTTCTTCTCAGCAATGAGCTCCTTAACTATTCAAAAAAGTGTTAAGTATGATGTAGATTTTTAAGTGCATATAGTAAATTAAATTGTTAAAGATAACATAAGAAACTTATTTGATTGGTTGTGTGTGTGTAAAATTACCAGTTGTTGTATTTATAGGCAAAGCTAATCCAACCGGTCATAAATTGTGGTCTACAGACATGCATAATCGTTGAATTATTAGCTAGTAGTGGGCTTTGACTTAGTCTTGGACCTTGATGACCTTTGTGAACTCTGATAAACCTGTGAAAGACTCGACTAGTTGCTATCTGCACACGTGACATTCCTTTAGTTAAGGGTAATATGGCTACCCAAAATTTGACTATTTTCTATTCTCGGCTAACCAATTATTTATTTTTAGGTGTAAACATATGCCCCTCTGTGTCACATTATCGGTTAGCTAATTGCTTGTAAGATGATGTGACACAAACAATAACTAATGCGCCTGAACAATGTCAACATTTCTCTGTAAGTTTCACCAGCCATACGCGATTTTCACTTAAATTTGTAAGTTTCCGACCTAGAACGATTTTTAAAGTGAACTATGACTATTAAGATCATATCAGTAGGCATTACAAACACTACCATAGCTTGTGAATGAGCAAACTTAATGATACATGTCGATTAATTACCTCAATAGTAACCTTATTTATCTTAACTAATCTGGCTTGATTTTTCTTACTCGTTGGAGTATAAATAGCTTTAGTTGTTTTGTTCGTACTCCATGATAGCATTTCAACAAGTATACTGAATCATTGCAAGTAATAATAAAACGCTAGTACCGAGTATCGAATTCAAAGATTGCGTTTTACTATTGACTTTTATTTAATTACTAAAATTGAACAAAAAGTTCTCAAGTTGATTGAAATAATATTTAAAATTAACAACAATAATAAAATTGATCCTTTATAATAAGAAAAATGTCAGACATGAGTTTCAGTTCGAATCCAACCTTGGTGTCTAATTTGATCCTAGTTACTGAATTCCTTTATTGAATTATTACCGAATTCTCTTTATTATTCTTGCCCTAATGTCTTAGTGACAGAACCTTTAATTCCAAAATAACCCCTAATATCGTAGTTGATTTAAGATTAGAATTAAACATTATTGTACAAGAATCTTCTTGTTAAACTATTGCCTTTGCAACTAATTTAATTGGTTTTATGACCTGCATCTATCCATAGACTAAAAATTCATGAATTTCTCATCTCAAACATTTGTAAAGGCCACTTCCGTTTCAAAATACAAATCATATAACATTTTAATGTTGATCAAACAATAAAAAGCATTAAGCACATAGATGAGAAAAATAATTCAATAAACTCATTCATATAACTAGAAATCAAATACAAATAAATAAGCGTTTCATCTTGTTAAACTCATCCCTAAAAAATAGGGTTTAGTTACTCATGGCAGAGATAAAAAAGATAAAAATTAGAGAAGAATTACAAGAAAGATTCATGAATGATTCTTGATAAAACTGCTCCAGTGGTGTTAGAAACGACCGTCTTTGAGTTTCTATGCTAAGGCACAAGTCTTCAATCTTCCCAATAGTAAAAAAGATCCTTAAAAAGTGAGAAAACGTGTTTTTATACATTCAGCAGCGTGCTATGCGCCCCAGGCGCAGGACTTGCGCTCCGGGTGCGCCTGGATAGTGTCAAATGGAAATGCGCCCCAGGAGCAGCTGTTGCCCTTCAGGCACACAACTTCTTATGTTTTACGTTTTATGCATTTTCTCCTCTTTTGAGTCTGAATTGGGTTCCAGTGTCTTCATAAAAGCTGTAGCTATGAATCTTATAGTTCATTTTCACTTGGTTTGACTCCAATTGGACATCTAAAACTCCAGATATGACTGAAATACGCAACATAGGTCATGTTGATTTCTCACAAAAATTCAGCACTGCACTAAAACAAAGTAACAACGCAAAACTCCGAAAAATCTCTACTTAATCAAGGAAATAATAACATAAACATTTCATTAAATCAAAGAACTAAAATCAACAAAATATATCAAATAACAACTTAAATTAACTAATGGTTAAAGATAAATAAGACTAAAATCAATGAAAAATATGCATATGATGAAGAGTCATCACTCCATTTCTTGCTATTTCTTTACTGCTTTCTCGTTTTCCCAAGACTTTCTTCCGTTATTTACTCCCACCAAAGAGAAATTCCCTAACCCACTTCTAATCACAACCATGTCTTGTTTTGCCAAAGTTACAACTATTGTAGATTGAGAAGAAGAAGACGAAGACAAATCAAGTCCTAGAAAAAGAAATAAACCAAGTGGCATTCATATCAACAAACCTTCACATCCCATGACCTCTCAAGTAAGTCGAAAGTAGTCAGTTGAAGCAGCGTTGGTGTTAGCCAAAAAGAAGAATATCAAAGGTAGTTTATTTGTCATTGTGGATATTATTCCTTTTTAATACTCATTTTTTTCATCCATCACCTAACTGCCATTTTCTCCTCTCATTTTTAGCGAATGAAGACTTATCATCCATCGATGGAAATAGCTTCGTATGGGTCCCAACAGACTAAAGCAACGCCCAATTCCTCTTCAAAGGTAATATGGTTCATCCATCCTTTTGTACTCAACTCCTTTCCATAAATCTATAGTCTAGTCTCATAACCCTTTGTCTCATTGTTCTTTTGAGGCACCTATGGATCTAATCATTGAGGCCACTAGGTCTCCCAAATTCCATACGGAAAGCTCTACTTTAAGAGTATATACACCTCTTAGACGAGCTTCTCCTCCACCAAGTGACATGCCACCCGTCTTGTTGGAGATTTTCGAAGAGGATTTGAACAAGTACTTCTCTAAATTAGCTAGAGTCTCTTTCATGATATCCTTGCTCATTAATGAGGATATGGATATTGTTGATGCAACACTACAAAAAGAGATCCCCACCAAACTAGAAGAAGTTGCTCCTTTGAGAGGTCTACTATTTCGGGTGGCGTAAACCGATGTCATTACTTCCTCTTAGCAAGAGGTTTTCACCAAGATGGGCTTGGAGTTGAGCCATACCTTCAATGACTATCAAGGCCTTAAGAAGAAATACAAGCGAGCCTCTTGGAACCTTAATAGGGTTGAAGTACTTCAATCTAAAAAGGCAACCCTCAAGAAAGCATACTTATTTCTTGAGGGATAGAGGAAAACATCTCTTCAACATCGACAAGATATTGAAGACATGGTATGCTTCCTCAAAGCTGGGCAGGAAATGATTGAGGAGGAAATGGGACAGCTACAACTTGAAGCTTCACAGTTAGTGATAGCGTTTCAACAAGTATACTGAATTGTTGCAAGTAATAATAAAACGGTAGTACCGAGTGTCGAACTCAAGGATTGCGTTTTACTATTGAATTATATTTAGTTACTAAAATTGAACAAAAAGTTCCCAAGTTGATTGAAATAATATTTAAAATTGACAACAATAGTAACATTGATCTTTTATAAATTGAGAAAAATGTCAAGGATGAGTTTCACTTCGAATCCAACCTTGGTGTCAAATTTGGTCCTAGTTATTGAATTCTTTTATTGAATTATTACCGAATTCTCTTTATTATTCTTGCCCTAATGTCTTAGTGACAGAACCATTAATTCCAAAGAAACCCCTAATTCCTTAGTAGATTTAAGATTAAAATTAAGCATTATCGTATAGAAATTCTCTTGTAAATTATTGCTTTGCAACTAATTTAATTGGTTTCATGACCTGCACCTATGTCTAGACTACAAATTCAAGAATTTCTCATCTCAAGCATTTGTAAAGGCCACTTCCGTTTCAAAATACAAATCGTAGAACATTTTAATGTTGATCAAGCAATAAAAAGCATTAAGCACAAAGATGAGAAAAATAATTCAATAAACTCATTCATAATACTAGAAATCAAATCATAAAAATAAGGGTTTCATCTTGTTACACTCATCCCTAATAAATAGGGTTTAGTTACTCATGACAGAGATAAAAGAGGTAGAGATTAGAGAAGAATTACAAGAAGGATTCAAGAATGATTCTTGATAAAACTGCTCCAATGATGTTAGAAACGACTGTCTTTGAGTTTCTATGCTAGGGCACAAGTCTCCCAACTTCCCAAGAGTCAAAAAGATCTCTAAAATAGTAAAAATCTGCGTTTTTATGGTTGCTGGTGCGCGTCGCGCGCCCCAGACGCGGATAACGCGCTCCAGACGCGTTTGGGCAGTAGCAAATGCTGGAAAAAGCGCTTCATGTGCGCCTGGGCGCGCTCCAAGCGCTCAACATCTGCTGTCCGGCGTATATTGCATTTGGATCCTTTTTCGAGTTTGAATTTGGTTCCAGTGTCTTCATGAAAGTTGTAACTATGGATCTTAGCTTTCATTTGCACTTGGTTTGACTCCAATTGGACATCTATAACTCCAGATATGGCTGAAATACTCTACATATGTTATGTATATTTCTCACCAAAATTCAGCACTGCACTAAAACAAAACGCAATGTAAAATTAAGAAAAATTCCTACTTAATCAACGAAATAAAAACAAAAAATATTTTATTAACTCAAAGAACAAAAATTAACAAAATATATCAAATAAATCCTTAATTTAACTGATGATTGAGGATAAATAAGACTAAAATAGTTGGAAAATATGCATATGATGAAGAGTCATCACAACCCCAAACTTAATCTATTGCTTGTCCCCAAGCAACAATTAATTTCAGATTTGGTACAGTTAAATGCACACTTAAATTCAATTTCTCAAATTAAATCAAACTCAATTTTCAAAGTTCTTGCTACCAAAACATTCATCATGCTCTATGGTTTTTTTTTTTTTTTTTAAAAAAAGACAACAAGATTTGTGCACATTGGCATTCATTCATCAAATTCAACTCTCTCTTCACACAATCTCACCAAAATTTCTCTGAAGTGTTTAGAAAGGGTTATGAATTTATCACTCAAATCCTAGAACATGCATCACGCTACCATAGGCTTGAAAAAAAATTTAGTTAGCAATCACAATGCAGTAAATACATACATTTTTGGAGGACTTTCGGGTTGTAATGGGGCTTAGGTAAGGGTAGGAC
>NC_021160.2:34217470-34232285 GCF_000331145.2 Cicer arietinum | reverse complement strand
CTCTCTCTTCACACAATCTCACCAAAATTTCTCTGAAGTGTTTAGAAAGGGTTATGAATTTATCACTCAAATCCTAGAACATGCATCACGCTACCATAGGCTTGAAAAAAAATTTAGTTAGCAATCACAATGCAGTAAACACATACATTTTTGGAGGACTTTCGGGTTCTAATGGGGTTTAGGTAAGGGTATGACATTTTAGGATAGTAGGTTTTACCACTTGGAGTTAGGCATACATTTCCACCTTATTCTACAATTTTTTTTCTTCACCTTTTCATTATGGGGATTCTCAAACATTGACAAAAGAACCAAGAAGATATTATTTCCCAAAGTACACAAATTGAATTTTTTTTTCTTCTTTCTTCTTTCATTTTCTTATTTTTTTTTTCTTATTTTTTTCTTTTTGTGAGAATCACCAACCCAAACTTAAAAAGTTGATATCCCATGAGCAACCCCAAACTTAGAATTTTATCAAGGCAATAATTTTTTTTTTCTACCTAACTCCAAGTAAGGTGATTTAATTAAAGTCAGGTGTTTGGCTTGTAATGTGGCTAGTAACCGAAATAAAAGGTTAAGGCTCAAAGGGCTAGCAAAAGGTAAAATTTTCATCGGGTAGTTAGAAAGACTTAAACGACCAATAAAATTGCCTCAATGTATGCATAAATTACAAGTGATGCAAGTCAGAATTAGTGCAAGTTCTAGAGGGATAACACATGTCTGGATAATCACACAACAAATAATTTAAGTGTTTAGCCTCAAAAGCTCACAGCTAGGATAATAAGAGAGAGTATGAACAATCAAAATAAAGCCAACATGCTTCTGAAAAGTTAAAATTGTATTTTTGAAAAATTGATGGCATATTAGCCTTCTACAACCATTTAGTAATCAAGAATGCATGCATTAGGAAGGCTTGTCGACTTGAGCAGTAACCTAATCTAATAAATGAAATTTAACTTGCGAAATCACAAACATAAATTTTAACATTAAGTGCAAGTCAGTACAACTGTTTCATCATAGTACACATTTAGTGAAAGGAAAAAAAAAAGAACATGAAGAAAAGAAAGTCACAATACACTGACATGAAACAAAGAAAACGAGAAAACTGAAAGAAATAGGACAAACAACAGAAAGAAAAAAAGGAAAGAAAACTTCTCTCAATTTAGTAGTTCAAGGATTCTCGTTTAGATCATCCGCTCCTGTTTCGCTATGGTCGCCAGTATACTGGTGAGGTGCAAATAGATCAACATAAAACATGCCTCTTGGTGTCTGTTGAGCGAATGATGTACCTGCGATCTTAGTTCGTTTTGCTTTTTGTTGGGTTGCCATTAGGTCCTTTGATGATATTGGAGGAGGTTTGGAGAGTGAGAGGATGGGGGTTTTAAAACTTGGCCATGAAAAGCGCTTCAGGCGCGCGATTACAATGGCAAAACCTGAAAAAAGCGCTACAGGCGCACTTGGGCGCGCGTTCTGTCATTTGGAGCTGTACAATCGCTTCTCAACACATCTTTTTGATTATTTGCTCATACCAAACTTCAAAACTAAGAGAACTAGAAATTAGAGACTAAAATTGGAACTAAATGGAGTAAAATAAATCTGAAATGCAATAAATAAATACGATGCAAATAATATAAAATTGGGTTGCCTCCCAATAAGCGCTGGTTTAGTTTCTTGAGCTTGACATTCGAACTATTGTCAAGGTGGCATATATGACAGGAAGAACACATCATCCTTCTTTTTCTTTTTGTTTGGTAGAAATTCCATGAACTTAAGAAATAAAAGATGTTGTTTCCATGTCCGTCTCAATTGGACATTGATGAACAAGGCATAGATTGAATCTCGAACTTTATTAATCTCTTCTTTTTTCTTTTCCTCTATCGTCTTTTCCTCTTGCTTATCTTCTTCTACCACAACAATGAAATTATCTTCAATCTTCAACTTCTCCTCCATCTTCTCAAACTTAACCACTTGTTCAAATAACCTCTCACATTGATTTTCAAATCTTTCAATTGAAACCATGTTATTCTTCATGAATTCAACCAAAACGTCCGTAATGTGAATGTCTTTGTCATCTGATTCTTTGGATAGAATTTTAGGAGGTAGAATTTGTTCGCAATAGATCTTTTTAATATAACACTCGTCGTTTTCTGTGACTTTGAAAAAAAAAAATCTTCACATTCTACTAGTTCGGCAAGGTCATCAGCACAATTTCCATTCTTATGTGCTTCTCCGCAAAAGTCACACCTAAGAGGCTGCATCAGAGGGATCTGAGGGTGATATTTTAAAAATGTATAGCTCAAGATTTGCCCCTCAATCATACGACATAACCCGATATAAGACAAGTATCACACTCTTCATATAATTGTAGTAGAATATCATCATTATAATCTTCCATGCTCTACAGCGAATAGTTATCTCAAACAAAGAAGAGACAAACCACTAGACATGACATTAGCAAGTTCAACAAATAAAAAAAAATAACATAAAATAAAATAAAATCAAAAATTTTATTGCAGAGCAAAAAATTTCAATTAAGTAAATAAATTAAATTCAATAGTGATATGGCAATCCCCGACAACGACGCCAAAAACTTGATAGCGTTTCAGCAAGTGTACTGAATCGTTGCAAGTAAAAATAAAACTGTAGTACCGACTGTCGAACTCAAGGATTGCGTTTTACTATTGAATTATATTTAGTTACTAAAATTGAACAAAAAGTTCCCAAGTTGATTGAAATAATATTTAAAATTGACAATAGTAGTAAAATTGATCTTTTATAAATTGAGAAAAATGTCAAGGATGAGTTTCACTTCAAATCTAACCATGGTGTCTAATTTGATCCTAGTTATTGAATTCCTTTATTGAATTATTACCGAATTCTCTTTATTATTTTTGCCCTAATGTCTTAGTGACAGAACCTTTAATTCCAAAGTAACCCCTAATTCCTTAGTAGATTTAAGATTAGAATTAAGCATTACCGTATAGAAATTCTCTTGTAAATTATTGCTTTGCAACTAATTAGTTGGTTTCATGACCTGCACCTATGTCTAGATTACAAATTCATGAATTTCTCATCTCAAGCATTTGTAAAGGCCACTTCCGTTTCAAAATACAAATCGTATAACATTTTAATGTTGATCAAACAATAAAAATCATTAAGCATAGAGATGAGAAAAATAATTCAATAAACTCATTCATATAACTAAAAATCAAATCATAAAAATAAGGGTTTCATCTTGTTACACTCATCCATAACAAATAGGATTTAGTTACTCATGACAGAGATAAAAGAGGTAGAGATTAGAGAAGAATTACAAGAAGGATTCAAGAATGATTCTTGATAAAACTGCTCCAATGATGTTAGAAACGGCCGTCTTTGAGTTTCTATGCTAGGGCACAAGTCTCCCAACTTCCTAAGAGTCAAAAAGATCTCTAAAATAGTAAAAATCTGCGATTTTATGGTTGCTGGTGCGCGTCACGCACCTCAGGCGCGGAAAACGCGCTCCAGACGCGTTTGGACAGTAGCAAATGCTGGAAAAAGCGCTTCATGTGCGCTTGGGCGCGCTCCAAGCGCTCAGCATCTGCTGTCCGGCGTATATTGCATTATTCGCCTCTTTCGAGTCTGAATTTGGTTCCGGTGTCTTCATGAACGTTGTAACTATGGATCGTAGCTTTCATTTGCACTTGGTGTGACTCCGATTGGACATCTATAACTCCAGATATAGCTGAAATACTCTACATATGTTATGTTGATTTCTCACCAAAATTCAGCACTGCACTAAAACAAAACACAATGTAAAATTAAGAAAAATTCCTACTTAATCAAAGAAATAAAAACACAAAACATTTTATTAACTCAAAGAACAAAAATCAACAAAATATATCAAATAAATCCTTAATTTAACTGATGATTGAGGATAAATAAGACTAAAACAGTGGGAAAATATGCATATGATGAAGAGTCATCAGTTAGCCGACAAGATCAAAACAACCAACAACTGAAGGGTGGGGTTGTATACTAAATCAACTCGAATTGATGGTGAGCTAAAACCCTTGTTGGCTTAGGAAACATGTCTTGATTTAGAATTTTCTAGTAGTTAGAAAGATCTAAAGCTTAAGCCTTAGGTTTGACAGATATTTAGACTTTTTCTTTGAAACTAGGGCTCCAACTTCTGCTCCCTCAGTTCGAATACCTTCATCTCCAACAGTCGAGCCTGCTATAATTGAAGTGGTTGAGAAGCCAAACGTTTGTGAGGTTGTAGTAGCAGAGGCCCCTCACACTAAAGAGGTACTATAGAAAAAACTCAACTACCGACCATCCCTAGTCAAGGTCCTCTTCCTCTTAATGAAAAGATTATAAAAGATCTTGTCAAGGAAATCACTATAGATTCAGTCCTTAAGGGATTTACTTTTTGTAACTTTTTAATTGGTTAGGTAGTCGACTTGTGGCTACCATCTTTAAAATATTAAATGGAAATTTTATGATTTTTGCTCTTCTATACTTTCCCAAATAGTAAGGTAGTAATTCTTCAAATATTTTCCATTTATGCTCTATTCATTTTTTTTGCCTTCCATATTCACTAGGCAATAGGATTCTTCACTAAAGACTTTGCTCACAATAAAGGGTCCTTCCCAATTTGGTGACTATTTTCCAAACATAAGGTCTTTAATCCCAACTAGAATGGTGCCAACTCTATGAGATCTGTACCGTCCTTCATGACCTCACCCATGATTTTGAAAGACTCGCTTTTACCTACGGATTTTAGGAGAACAACATTGCACCCCCTCTTATATAGATCCCTTTCTATTAATACGTAGTTGAGTGCTTTCTAGTTCAGCTTAAAATCGATTGAGGTTGACAGATCATTTAAGTAGTTGACTAATTCCTTAATCCAAGAGTCAACTACTTGAAGGCATCCTTCCATAGGATATTCCTCATGAATGAGCTCAAAAGGTGTCTCTTTATATCTAGATGCTTGTTGAGATAAATTATTAGCTTTCTCATTTTCTTCATGAGGGATGTCTAAGACCATTGCATTAGCAAACATACACAACAGTTTTCAAGTTGTTTTGTAGTTTCTTTGGAGATTTGGATTCAAGCACTGATATTCTCCAGTCACCTACTTCACCACCGATGATGAATCTTCTTTGACATGTAATTAGTCGTAGTTAGTTACTTTTCTTGCTAATATCCTTATTCCCATAATCATAGTTTATTCCACCTAATTATTGGAAAACTTGGGTCTAGATGGAATTCAAACTTCCAAACTCTCCATTATGGTTTAGTGATGAAAATTCAACCGCTAATTCCCTTTTGGGTTTTAAATCTGTCAAACATCAAAACCCATGGTTTGCAGTCACAACAAGATTCGACCCGAATAATAGATTCTAAACTTCTACACATGAATGTTGTGTTAAGAACTCTGCCAGAGTTTTGTTAACAAAGAAAAGAGAAAGCAAGAGGAAGAAGAGAAACAACCACGCTAGGGTTTCATAACATAGAATAAACCAAAACCACAGTTAATAGGGTTACAATGAGTATATATATAAAAGAATAGAATTGTCTAGAATTGTCTAAAGTACCCTTACTACTAATATATAATAATATTATCTAACATCTCCCCTCAAACTCACGATGCATTAACATGGAGCATCGAGAGTTTTTCAACTAAAAAAAACGAAAACGTTTAATGGAATGCATCTTTGTGAACAAATCAGCAATCTGTAAAGAAGAAGAGACAAACGGTAGAGTAATGATTCTATGCTGAAGATGATGACGAGAGGGGTAACGAGGAGGATCAACAATCGCAGGAGGTGGTTGGACAACCGGGGGGAACAAGAGGGATGTCGCCAAAGAAGAAGCAACAATCAAAGAGAAGAACCAAGCCAACAAAGAAAAATCAAACCGAAAAAGGAGCGATCAAAAAAAGGAGCAACAACTATACCAAAATCAACATATAGGAACAACCAAAGAAGTAGCACCACGAAACCAAATCCAAACAAACCAAGGAGCAACAACCATATCAAAATCAACAGATAGGAACCACCAAAGAAGTAGCACCACGAAACCAAATCCAAACAAACCAAGGAGCAACAACCATATCAAAATCAACAGATAGGAACCACCAAAGAAGTAGCACCACGAAACCAAATCCAAACAAACCAAACCAAATAGAACCAAACAAAACTAAATCATATCAAACCAAACTAAACAAAGAGAGAAGCAACAAAGCAAATCACTAGAGAGATTAGCAATCAAACAGAAGAAGCAACAGACAGAGCGACAACACAGAAGATCAAATTTTCAGCCTCATCCAAGTATCCAACCCTTCCTAGAAGGTCAATCATACAACCATAATGCTCAATCTGAGGCACAATTCCAAATCTCTCCATTTCTTTGAAGCATCTTCTTCCTTCCTCTACCAAACCACAATGGTTGCAAGCAGATAACACACTAGTCATTGTTATCTCATTCGGTTCAAATCCTTCCCGTAACATTGCTGCGAATACTTCTAACGCTTCCTTCGCACAACCATTGACACCATAACCATTTATCAAAGTATTCCACGACGATGTATCTTTTTCATTCATCTCCTCAAAAAGCAATTTAGCTTTTCCAATTTCCCCACATTTTGCATACATATCAACCAAAGCATACACATGAACATCTTCATCAAGTCGGTTCCTTTGCACAAACCCATGAATCCAAACACCCAAATCCAAAGAACTCAAATCAGCAACAGCAGGAAGAACACTCACAACCGTCACTTTATTCATTTCCACATCCAAACGTCCCCTCATTTCCCAAAACAACTTCAACGCATCGTGCGGTCGTCTATTCTCACAATATCCCCTAATCATCGCATTCCAACTAAGCACATTCTTGACAGGCATACAATCAAACATAAACCTAGCCGCCACAACATCACCATCCTCACAATAACCATGAACCATACTAGTCCAAGAAATAACAATCTTATCCTTCATCTTATCAAACAAATCCCTCGCCAAATCCATACACCCCATTTTCACATACCCATCAATCATAACATTAGAAGCAGCAATATCACTATCAGGCATAACATCAAAAAGCTTCCTGGCCTCACTCATACCCCCACACCTAGCACACCCAACAATAACAGCAGTCCAAGAAACCAAACTTCTCACAAAAATTTCAACCAAATAAGTCCCAACATACAAATTAACACAAAACCCATTTTTCAAAACAACACAATGAACCTCCAAACCTTCTCTCAAAGCCATACAAATAATGAGACAAACACAATCACTGAGACAAAATAAATTAGGGATAACCTGGTGCTGTGCGAACACGATTTCTCCCCCTACAGACGTCGTTTTACCGATCCGACCGTTGAAGACGAAGACCTGAATGTTGTGAACCTTCTGTCCAAAAATCAGCCAAATCCAACGGTTAACGAATGCGCAATCGATGTTTTTGTGAGACTGATTTAACAAAATCGGGAACAGGGTTACTCTTCTCTTTTCTCTTTTGGTGGTTGCCTTTTCTATCAAAATAGTCTCTCTCTCTTCTCTACGTTAGATCCCAGGATGATAATTCTCAATCATCTCTTCATAATAACGATCAATCAAAATCCCCCAATAACCATGCAAATAATAATGATTCTCAAAGTAAACTTTACCACCCATTGTTCTTTTTAGCTCGGTTGGTTAGAGCGTCAAACCCTAATGGCTTGTGGAAAGGTTTATAGAACCCTAATAAATTATTTTTTTTTTTACTGATCTACTAAAAATAAACGAAAAGCTACAAAGAAAGGGTAAAGCAGAATTGGGACACGGTTTAACGAAAAAATCTCACTGAATATTGGAATGTTAGAAAAGAGAAACTATAATTATATTCCCTAATTGTTGGGAACTCGACAACGGAATAAAGGCGAGATCGTTCAAGGAGGATCGAAATAGGCTATAGATACCATGTTAACCACGCTAGGGTTTCATAACATAGAATGAACCAAAACCACAGTTAATAGGGTTACAATGAGTATATATATAAAAGAATAGAATTGTCTAAAATACCCTTACTACTAATATATAATAATATTATCTAACAAGTTTGACCCTTGCTCTTAAAGGCACATATTTTAATGTAAATTCATTATTTGATGGCCTATTTCATTAGTCCACGCTTTAGAACAAATCTATTGAGTAGATATCTAACTATATCAATCTTGCACAAAACTAAAATTTCTCTTGTTAATAAATAATATTGGAATTTAGTACAAGCATAAAACAATGGAAAACATAATTTCTCAATAGGAGTAAATTTAGTTTCTGCATCATTCAAGAATCTATTGAGATAATAAACTATTTTTTTATACCACCCTCGATATCCTGTGCAAGCATGTAGCCGATAGATTCGTCTTTAACAACAATCTATAACTTGAATGGTTTACCTGACACTGGTGGCATAAGTATTGGTGGATTAGCTGATGATTCATTGATTTGGTCAAAAGCTTTATGTTGTGTTTCCTTCCATAGAAGTTCCTCTGAATCTCTCTGTTGAAGAAAAGGTGAAAAAACAATCATCTTGCCAGTTGAATTTGATATGAAACTCCTTAGGGAAATTGATCTTTCCCATTAGACATTGCAACTATTTCTTGGTAGTGGGAGGCTTGGCTTCCAATATGGCTCTAACCTTATTCTTATCCACATTAATTATCTTGTTGTGCACCAGGTTACCCATGATGTTTCTAGTTGATACTTCAAACACACACTTTACGAGATTCATCTTCAAACCATGAAGTCTAATTCTTTTCAAAGCTTATTCCAGCTCCTCTAAGTAACATCGGAAATTTAGGGACTTGACCACCACATCATCAATATATACCTCCATCCTCGTCCAATAAGATCATGGAGGATCATACTCACAACTTTTTGATAAATGGTGCATGCATTCTTGAGTCCAAAAGGTATGGCTATGCACTCATAAAACCCAAGGGTCCTTGAACACTTGAATGTTGTCTTATGGGTGTCTTGCGGGACAACAAATATCTTATTGTATCCTTAGTATCCATCCTTGAAGGTGAGAACAATATGGTTTGTTTTGACATCGACTAACATGTCATCTATTGGCATTCCATACTCATCCTTTGGAGTGGCTAAATTCAGGTTGGGATAATCAATGCAATTCCTCACTTGGACACTCTTGTTGATCACATTAACTATACTTGATAACTATTCCACATACCTGGCTGTTCGAATGAATCTTGCCTAGAGCAGTTGTTGCATTTCTGCCTTAATCTATGGCATCAACTGAGGATTGAACCTTGTTGGAGGTTGTTTGTGGCTTATATGCTTCCTTAATTTTTAGCGTGTGTTCAACCAATTCCCTTTCTAAACCAGGCATCTCATGATAGTTCAACGAAAAACAATCTTGTACTGTCTAATTAATTCCACTAGATGGTCCTTCTAAATTTTAGTCAGCAATCCACTAACCTTGGCCATTCTTGATTGCTCTAGAGTCCCCAAATTGACATCTATCAATGGATATTGGGCTTTAAACGTTGGATGGTTCCTTTGGATGGATGAGTTAGCTGTCTGATCTTTACAATCCTTAGTTGATTCTCGTTGAAGCCCGTTTTCCTCAGTTTCTTCATAACTAAATATCCTTGAGAACATAACATCCAATACTTTGGTTGCGACTCCTAGGTCTCCATTCAATTCATGAAGACTTTTAACTTATGAGGAAAATTAATCATTGAGGACTTCATTAAAAGGTCGTAGGCCAGCCTAAGCCTTCAACTGAAAGGCCTGTTAGGTAAGATTACATGCTCCCTCATCGTGCTCTTGAGAGACTGTTATACGAATGACGTGAGTTGAATAAAGTAGTGCTTCAAATTTTTTTACATAATAATTATTGTGAAAGAGTCAGAGTATGCTCATGTATGTCATAATAAGTGGTTTTAGGTGTTGATGGTCCACAGGGTGGTTTCAGGTATTTATGGTCCATCTTATCCTTATGAGGATTATTGAGTTGTGCTAGTCTATAATTAAGATTGCACCATAGTAAATCATGGTAGTTTGTGAGTGACTACACGTTGGTCAATAATATTAGTCTGTGATAAGACTTTACATTTATGATTTACTTTTCTAGAGGAGGGTTCGGGTTTCAAGAATCATGTGCACTAACATATAAGAATTACATTAGGATGCTTCTATACACAAGTCATGTTTGTTATATAATGATATATATGCAAGTTTATTTTACCGCTTGATATCATATCATGTTATGCTTTCTTGCTTTGTATTTTCTTATATATGTTGTTTTTAGATCGTGACTCTCTATAATTATTGTGGACCGGGCTTAAGTGACAATTATGAATACTTTCTCCATAAGTGTTAGTTGTTTTAAAAATAAAAAGTACATTCTCGTTGTTAAAAATTAAGGTGTTACAAGGGTAATTCAGCTACTTCAAAATACAACTGTTTGTCATTCTCGACTAACCAATTATTTATTTTTAAGTGTAAATAAAGGAAAACGTTACAAGCAAAATATCACTTAAATGACCAAATCAGAAATAAAAACTTACAAACTAAACATGAAAGAATACCTATGTATTTTTTGTGTTCCAATTTTGATTACTAAACAACGATTTAAGGGTTTAGCCTTGAACTAGAAAAACATTTCAAAGATAGATATTAGAATATGATAATTAAATTTTATTAATAATATTTTTATTTTGATGTTGCTGACTTGCATTGAAAAAGAATAGTGGAAGACAACCATTGATGAAAATGATTATGCATATTATTGTTACTCTTGATATTCTTGTAATACTATGTAATTTCGAACCTATAAATAGATGGTTCAAGTGTTAAATTTTATATGCAAGAATAGAATCTATATGCTTTCATCTCTAAGTTTCTTCTTCATCTCTCAACTTCTCTAAACTTGGGGTTTTTCTACTTTTTTGTATCTTATATTTGTTTTGTTTTGATTAATTTTATAACACATTATCAACACAAAACTCTATCATATGAGTGATGACATAATCAACTTGGAGGTTCTACTTTAAGAATATTTATTTTTATTATCTTCTTCTCATGATCAAAATTATTAAATATTTTATTTATTTTATTTGATGTCAATATTTTATTTTTTGCATATAAACTTTGTTGAGCAATTAATTTAGCTTGTATAATTATCATATCTTTATTTGTTTATCGAAAGAATCTATTATCTATTATAATCTAATAAAGCACAACATCAAATTCTATTAGCGACAAGTCATCTCTATTTATACCACAAACTCCAATATTTACCGACTCACAAAAATTATAGTGTGGTACATTCCAAAGCACACTATTTCTTCTATCTTCTACTTTAATTTTATTTTGTTTTACCAATATATAACACAAACCTTTTCACTTGTCCATCCAATTAAGTACAATTATTCCACACGTTTTGCAATTTCAGCTTCATTCGATCATTCAATGGCCAATCAATACACTTAAATGCTCTGATTACTCATCAAACCTTTCTTTTCTATAGCTCATTCAAAAAAGAACAAACCACTCCATATCTTCAAAGCATAGCAATGCAAGTTCCATTGTTTTTTCAATCACCTTCTCGCATTTGGTTCAAGTCACTTACTAATGTTAAAGACATTATGAAATTGAACCAAACCACGCTCATTTGTGTGGCAAATTCTCAATTCACATATACTTCAATAATATTATTCGTTTGTTGTCAATTATTGCTGAATATCATATATAACTATCATTGCGTAGGAGGTGAGTTTTTTCACACTCATAATTAAAAAAACACAAATCATAATCTAAATAACATAAAGATGAATAATATTAAATATTTGGAAATGAATAACTTCTAAGTATGTCACTAACTTTTCACCATTTTACTATTCACTTGAAACTTTTTATGTCTTAAAAATCCACAAACTCATATTGCATATAATTGTTTGTAATCCACTCTTGAAATTTCTTGACCATGTCAAATAATTATTTAAAAAATCCATTTCGCATTCTAATTACTTAGATAAAAACAATAGTTAAAGTAATTGAAACTTTTCACCATCCAAATTACCATAATTATAGACTTTGGTAACATTTTGTATTGAATTTTCATTTGGCTTGACATTTTTGTGTAACTAATATCTTTACTATATAAAAAAAATAATTATTTTTAAGTTTTTTGAACCTTAATAAAATTCTATTTTGCTTTGTAGTGTTTCTGTAACACCCCGATTTTCAAAGCGAAGGTGTATTTTTTTTTCAAAAGAGATTAAAATAAAACAGAGAAAAACAAATAAAGAAATACCTTTGGATAAATAATTGAGTCATTATAATTTACAAGCAGCGGAAAAGTTTCTCAAAATACGAATCCAAAGTATTTACACTTCAAAAGGTGTTACATAGACCCCATCATAAATAACATGTCAAACAGACAATATTAGTATAGGTACAGTTTTCCGAATTAAAATACTGCAACCCAAAAAGAAGGTCGTCTAGTCCCTATACATCAACCTAATCTGATCATCCTACCAAGAAACTATACACCCTGAGCGATCTCCACGCGCCCCGTGAGATCCTCCTACATAGCTCCAGTCAAGCATTCCCATCCGTAGGGTACGAACCGGTAGGATCGTCCTGGCTCTCATATGAGGGCAAAGCCCAGATTTCCACAATAGTTGTAAAGGGTCACCAACCGAAATTAACAGATAACACATAACATTTAAGTTTTAAATACACAAAATAACCTTTCAACGAACCATGCACCTTAAAAGGATTTCTGATATGCTAAAAGTTCATGTAATGCTTGCCAATTAAAAATGAAATCAAAATGAAGTTATCAAACCATCAAGTAATACATAACTGACCAAAGCATTGATAAATCAATTGAGCAATCGATTATCTAACTCAAAATAAGGATTTCTACTGAGCCAATCGATTGTCAAATCAATTTGGTTAGTTTTTGCTGAGTTCCTGTGTTGCCAAATCGATTGCCAAATCGATTTTGTCAGTTTTGCTGAGTTCCTGTGTTAAGGCCAATCGATTGCCAAATCGATTTTGTCAGTTTTGTTGAGTTCCTGTGTTAAGGCCAATCGATTTCCAAATCGATTTATTAAAAGATTTTGAAAGACATATTTATACAATCGATTGGCAAATCGATTAGGTTAAAATAGTGAAATTCCTGCAACTCATCCAATCGATTTAGAAATCGATTTCCCTGCTTATTCTTCCAAAAATACTTCAACTAATTCAATCACACTCACACATAATTCCAAAACTTAACACTTAGCAATTTCCACACAATCACCACGACGAATTGGTTTTCGAAATAGTTTTACAATCCATCGCACTCACACACGATAATGAATACATAACACTTAGCAACCAGGGTGTAGTCTCTCACGGACAAACACCTATGCAGTCGCTCATGGACAAACACCATTTTCCAGGGTGTAGTCTCTCACGGACAAACACCTGTGCAGTCTCTCACGGACAAACACAATTTACCAAAACGTAAATCGTAAACGTACCACCTATCACGGGTCAGTACTGTTTATCGAGGTGCCACCTATCACGGGTCAGCACGATTTACTAAAAAGCGTAAATCATAAACGTACCACCTATCACGGGTCAGTACTGTTTACCGAGGTGCCACCTATCACGGGTCAACACGATTTACTAAAAGAAAAAGCGTAAGTTATAAACGTACCGCCTATCACAGGCCAAAGTACTATTTACCGAGGTGCCACCTATCACGGGTCAGCACAATTTACCAAAACGTAAATCGTAAACGTACCACCTATCACGGGTCAGTACTGTTTACCGAGGTGCCACCTATCACGGGTCAGCACAATTTACCAAAATCGTATATCGGAACCGTACCACCTATCACGGGTCAGTACTGTTTACCGAGGTGCCACCTATCACGGGTCAGCACGATTTACCAAAATGAAATGCATGAGCATACACTGACTCCATCCACAACAATCGTTAAGCAAATGCAGATATTAAAAGATTCCCCATTTTTAATACTCATTTAACTTAAACGATTTTCACAACAAACATTAAGCAAACAGAAATATTAAGAGATTCCCCATTCTTAATACTCATTTAACTTAAACGATTTTCAAAACAAACATTAAGTAAACAAGACATTAAGAGATTCCCCATTCTTAATACTCATTTAACTTAAACGATTTTCACAACAAACATTAAGCAAACAGAAATATTAAGAGATTCCCCATTCTTAATACTCATTTAACTTAAACGATTTTCAAAACAAACATTAAGTAAACAAGACATTAAGAGATTCCCCATTCTTAATACTCATTTAACTTAAACGATTTTCAAAACAAACATTAAGTAAACAAGACATTAAGAGATTCCCCATTCTTAATACTCGTTTAACTCTAATGGTTTTCAAATTCCACACAAAACAAACTCAAACATATTATCAAATTCAATCCACGATTCACACCAAAACACATCAATTCATTTCTCCACAAAATCCAACCATACACATATCAAATTTCATAAGCATGAATTATGAACACGTCAAACTTCATTTACTCAAATTCATACACCAATGGGTTAAATTCATTTTCCGCGAAACATTCATCAATATCACCAAAACCTAACTCTAAGATTTTACCCATAAAGCCTTAAATTCATTTTCCCCAAATCAACACTTTAACCCTAACAAAATTCTTTCCGACACAACCACAGATAAGTCCCTAAATGCAAACTAAAAGTTTGGGAGGAGCCCTTACCTTAACGTTAGCTTTAACGTGCGAACACGGTACCGCGAGTAA
>NC_021160.2:34212670-34215536 GCF_000331145.2 Cicer arietinum | reverse complement strand
TTTTCCTCATATCTGTAATTCCTGGTACACAGATCCTCCCATTACATTGCAAAATATTATCTGATCCAATCTTGAACTCAGTCGTCTTCCCTTGCACTATTAGGTTCCTCTTTTCTTGAATTAAGACATCATCTTGAGAATTTGCAATGTCTTCAAGTAGTCCACTCGAAATCTTAATCATTCTAAATTTCAAAATTCCCGGTGCAAACTCTACGTTCAAGTGTAGGTCTCTAAAATCTTCCCACAACTCTTGTTGTCTAGCCATAATTGTTGAAGACACCGATACACTTCTTCTACTTAACGCATCAGCCACTACATTGGTCTTCCCAGGGTGGTACTGTAGTGTGAAATCGAAATCCTTGAGAGTCTCCATCCATCGTCTCTGGCGCATGTTCAACTCCTTCTGATCAAACAAATACTTCAAACTTTTATGGTCACTGAACACGGTGAACGTGCACCCGTATAAATAGTGCCTCCAGATCTTCAATGCAAAAACAACCGCAACAAGCTCCAAATCATGAGTAGGATAGTTTCTCTCATGAATCTTCAATTGCCTTGAGGCATAAGCTACAGCTTTCTTGTGTTGCATCAGAACACATCCCAAACCTTGGTGAGATGCATCACAATAAACTTCATAGGGTTCTTCTGATTGCGGTAATACCAACACTGGTGAGGTCGTCAATTTTCTCTTTAGTAACTGAAAATTTTCCTCACACTTCTCCGTCCATGCGAACGGTTGATCTTTTCTGGTAAGTTGTGTTAATGGAGCCACAATCTTAGCAAAACCTTCAATAAACCTCTTGTAGTACCCCGCCAGTCCTACAAAACTTCGTATGTCAGTGACAGTCTGAGACTGTTTCCAAGCAAGAACCGCCTCAATCTTAGCCGGATCTACTGCGATTCCTTCCTAGGTTATCAGATGTCCTAAGAAGTTCACTTTCTCTAGCCAAAATTCACACTTTGACAGATTGACATACAATTGCTTCTTGCGTAAAGTCTCAAGAACTTGGCGTAAATGTTCTCCATGCTCTTCTTCAGTTCTCGAGTAAATTAATATATCATCAATGAACACCACAACAAATTTATCAAGGAATGGACTAAAGATTTTGTTCATGTAGTCCATGAAAATTGCTGGTGCATTGGTAACTCCAAACGGCATAACCAGATATTCATAATGTCCATAACGGGTTCTGAAAGCAGTTTTCTGAATATCTCCTTCCCTTACTCGAATCTGATGGTAACCCGACTTCAAGTCAATCTTCGAAAATATCGCGGCCCCTCTCAATTGATCCATTAAATCATCGATGCGTGGCAAAGGATAACGATTCTTAATAGTTGCCTTGTTAAGCTGTCTATAATCCACACATAAGCGCGAGCTTCCGTCCTTCTTCTTAACTAGCAAAACTGGAGCACCCCATGGTGATACACTTGGTCTGATGAATTTCTTCTCCAACAAGTCTTCAATTTGGCCTTTGAGCTCATTTAATTCCAATGGCGACATTCGATAAGGTGCCATCGAAATGGGTCCCGTTCCTGGGTGCAAATCAATGAAGAATTCCACTTCCCTTACCGGTGGCAATCCTGGAATTTCCGTTGGAAATACATCCCGATACTCGTTGACAAGTATCACATCTTCGATTTCCACATTTATCTTTGCCTCTACATTTGCTAGAGACAAAAACTCATGAGTCCCTTCACTTAGCGACACTCGGAGTTTGTTAGCAGCTAAATACTTAACAACTCCTGGTTCGGGGAAAAGAACCAATTTACGAGCACAATCCAAAATCACATAATGATAAGACATCCAATCCATACCGAGGATGACCTCGAGTGATTGTAGCGGCAAACAAATTAGATTAACCAAGAAATCCCTATTCTGAATAGTCATTCGACAATGTAAACATGCAGAATTTACGGTTAAGGTCTTAGCAGGTGTGGAAACAACCAAATCAAAAGGTAAAGCAGACACAGATAACTTCAAGCGATTCACACAGTCCATAGCAATGAAGGAATGGGTTGCCCCCGAATCAAAGAGTGCAGTTAGAGTGTTACCTGCAATCTCACAATCACGCTGAATCAGATTACCAGATGGATTTCCCTCTTCAGCATTCACACAATAAATGCGTCCTCTAGCAGTAGGACGGGTAGCCCTAGCTACATTCACCACTGGTTCCACCTTTGGAGCCGTGCACTCCCTTGCCATGTGCCCCGACTTCTGACAATTGTGACAGATGGGGATGTTAGTGGTACAAGCACTAGCATAGTGTCCTTCTTTCCCACATCGGAAACATCGAAGCACGTCCTCTAGCGATAGGACGAGTAGCCCTAGCTACATTCACAACTGGTTCCACCTTTGGAGCCGTGCAATCCCTTGCCATGTGCCCTGGCTTCCGACAATTGTAACAGGTGAGGACATTAGAGGTACAAGCACTAGCATAATATCCCTCTTCTCCACATCGGAAACATCGAAGCACTTGTCCTAACTGTCTTCCGAAATTTTGGTTCCCTAGGCGACTCTGCCCACCGTTGTTATTTTGTGGTCAATTATAAGGTTTAGCAACTTGCTTTCCCTTGTTCTGATAATTCACCCGACTAGGGCCTCCTGAATTAAAATTCCCTCCTCGACTAGCCCTCTTACTTTTCATATCCTCCACTTCTCTACATTTTTCTACAAGCGCTTGGAAACGTTGAATTCCCAAGGGTAAGACGGAGTCTTGAATCTCAAACTTCAGCCCGTCTTGGAAACGATGACACATGAATGGTTCATCAATTTCTTCACGGAAAAACCTGAAATGCCTCGATAGCGATTCAAACTTAGCAGCATATTCGCCCACGGTCATGTTCCCCTGATGAAGTTTCAGAAAAT
>NC_021160.2:34211839-34212548 GCF_000331145.2 Cicer arietinum | reverse complement strand
TCAGCATCCCCCAATAGCATATAAGTGGCATAGTTGACCTTCACTCCCGCCTAACAGTTAATCATTTCGAAGATCTTCTCCACTTCTTGGATCCATTGATCCGCCTTCTCCGAATTCTCATCCCCTTTAAACTTGGGAGGATTGTAACGACGAAAAACTTCTAATCCTCTTGACTCTGCAGCACATATCTCTCTTCCCTCTTTTCAAGATCACGTTGAGTCTTGGCAGCAGTCTGTGCAGCAACAGAAGCAGCCATGTTATTCATAGCCTCCGCCATTTGATCATCCCTATTAGCATTGGCTCTCAGAGCGTCATTCCTTCTTGGCGGCATGGTTTTTCCTATAAAACCATCATCAAGTAGAGTCTTAACACTACTTCAAATAATTCCAAAACTAGCTTCCGACCACGTTAACACGTAATAATTATAGCGGACCTGACAACTCAACCTCCTAAACCGACGCATGATCAGATAATAACTCCCAACTTATAGGTTGACCTACAATCTATAACTAAGGCTCCACAGCCCCCAAACAAAACCAAACCAAAGCTCTGATACCACAATGTAACACCTCGATTTTCAAATCGAAGGTGTATTTTTTTTCAAAAGAGATTAAAATAAAACAGAGAAAAACAAATAAGAAAATACCTTTGGATAAATAATTGAGTCATTATAATTTACAAGCAGCAGAAAAGTTTCTCAAAATACAAA
>NC_021160.2:34178725-34211372 GCF_000331145.2 Cicer arietinum | reverse complement strand
AAAACAAATAAGGAAATACCTTTGGATAAATAATTGAGTCATTATAATTTACAAGCAGCGGAAAAGTTTCTCAAAATACGAATCCAAAGTATTTACACTTCAAAAGGTGGTACATAGACCCCATCATAAATAACATGTCAAACAGACAATATTAGTATAGGTACAGTTTTCCGAATTAAAATACTGCAACCCAAAACGAAGGACGTCTAGTCCCTATATATCAACCTAATCTGATCATCCTACCAAGAAACTATACACCATGAGTGATCTCCACGCGCCCCGTGAGATCCTCCTACATAGCTCCAGTCAAGCATTCCCATCCGTAGGGTACGAACCGGTAGGATCGTCCTGGCTCTCATCTGAGGCAAAGCCCAGATTTTCATAATAGTTGTAAAGGGTCACCAACCGAAATTAACAGATAACACATAACATTTAAGTTTTAAATGCACAAAATAACCTTTCAACTAACCCCCAAAGAAAACCAAACCAAAGCTCTGATACCGCAATGTAACACCTCGATTTTCAAAGCGAAGGTGTATTTTTTTTCAAAAGAGATTAAAATAAAACAGAGAAAAACAAATAAGAAAATACATTTGGATAAATAATTGAGTCATTATAATTTACAAGCAGCGGAAAAGTTTCTCAAAATACGAATCCAAAGTATTTACACTTCAAAAGGTGGTACATAGACCCCATCATAAATAACATGTCAAACAGACAATATTAGTATAGGTACAGTTTTCCGAATTAAAATACTGCAACCCAAAACGAAGGACGTCTAGTCCCTATATATCAACCTAATCTGATCATCCTACCAAGAAACTATACACCATGAGTGATCTCCACGCGCCCCGTGAGATCCTCCTACATAGCTCCAGTCAAGCATTCCCATTCGTAGGGTACGAACCGGTAGGATCGTCCTGGCTCTCATCTGAGGGCAAAGCCCAGATTTCCATAATAGTTGTAAAGGGTCACCAACCGAAATTAACAGATAACACATAACATTTAAGTTTTAAATGCACAAAATAACCTTTCAACTAAGCATGCACCTTAAAAGGATTTCTCATATGCTAAAAGTTCATGTAATGCTTGCCAATTAAAAATGAAATCAAAATGAAGTTCTCAAACCATCAAGTAATACATAAATGACCAAAGCATTGATAAATCAATTGAGCAATCGATTATCTAATTCAAAATAAGGATTTCTACTGAGCCAATCGATTGGCAAATCGATTTGGTCAGTTTTTGCTGAGTTCCTGCGTTGCCAAATCGATTGCCAAATCGATTTTGTCAGTTTTGCTGAGTTCCTGTGTTAAGGCCAATTGATTTTGTCAGTTTTGCTGAGTTCCTGTGTTAAGGACAATCGATTGCCAAATCGATTTTGTCAGTTTTGCTGAGTTCCTGTGTTAAGGCCAACCGATTTCCAAATCGATTTCTTAAAAGATTTTGAAAGACATATTTATAAAATCGATTGGCAAATCGATTAGGTTAAAATAGTGAAGTTCCTGCAATTCATCCAATCGATTGGGAAATCGATTTCCCTGCTTATTCTTCCAAAAATACTTCAACTAATTCAATCACACTCACACATAATTCCAAAACTTAACACTTAACAATTCCCACACAATCACCACGACGAATTAGTTTTCGAAATAGTTTTACAATCCATCGCACTCACACACGATAATGAATACATAACACTTAGCAATTCCAACACAATTACCACGACCATTCCTATTCAACTCACTCAATCATAAACTTGATTCAAACACGACTTGTGTGCCAAGCACCCTAATGCAATGCATATATGCCAAAATGCATGGACTCGGAATTCCAAACCAAAACCCTCCTCGAAGGGCCGTAAATCATAACCGTACCGCCTATCGCAGGCCAAAGTACCAATTACCGAGGTGCCACCTATCACGGGTCAGCACGATTTACTAAAAAGCGTATATCATAAACGTACCACATATCACGGGTCAGTACTGTTTACCGAGGTGGCACCTATCACGGGTCAGCACGATTTACTAAAAGAAAAAGCGTAAGTCGTAAACGTACCGCCTATCACAGGCCAAAGTACTGTTTACCGAGGTGCCACCTATCACGGGTCAGCACGATTTACTAAAAGAAAAAGCGTAAGTCGTAAACGTACCGCCTATCACAGGCCAAAGTACTGTTTACCGAGGTGCCACCTATCACGGGTCAACACGATTTACCAAAATGAAATGCATGAGCATACACTGACTCCATCCACAACAATCGTTAAGCAAATGCAGATATTAAAAGTTTCCTCATTTTTAATACTCGTTTAACTTAAATGATTTTCACACGAACATTAAGCAAACAGAAATATTAAGAGATTCCCCATTCTTAATACTCTTTTAACTTAAACGATTTTCCAAAACAACATTAAGTAAACCGAGATATTAAAAGATTCTCCATTTTTAATACTCGTTTAACTCTAATGGTTTTCACGCCAACATTAAGTAAACGTAGACATTAAGAGATTCCCCATTCTTAATACTCGTTTAACTCTAATGGTTTTCAAATTCCACACAAAACAACTCAAACCTATTATCAGATCCAATCCACAACTCATACCAAAACACATCAATTCATTTCTCCACAAAATCCAACCATACACATATCAAATTTCATCAGTATTAATTAAGAACACGTCAAATACGACGAACACAAATCAACACAATCCACCACTCAAACACAACAAGTTTCATTTACTCAAAATCATACATAAATGAGTTTAAATTCATTTTCCACGAAACATTCATCAATATAACCAAAACCTAACTCTAAGATTTTACCCATAAAGCCTTAGATTCATTTTCCCCCAAATCAATACTCAAACCCTAACCAAATTCCTTTCCACACAACCACAGATAAGTCCCTAAATGCAAACTAGAAGTTTGGAAGGAGCCCTTACCTTAACGTTAGCTTTAACGTGCGAACACGGTACCGTGAGTAAAACCGGTAAAATCTCTGCTCGTAACGTCGCTTTTAAAGTTGGTCCCCTAGCATCGTAGCGTGGTAGTGAGCAACTTTCCCTTCTATCTCTTCACAAAATGAAGCTTAGATCTAGATGAAACGGAGAGGTTTGTGTTTGACGGTTTTGAAATCCCTAACACCGTTTTTCTTCGTTTTCAAATCAAAGAGGAAGAGTGATGTCAAGAAATCCTTATCCTATCACCCACCAAGCTTTGGGTTTCTAATTTTGAAGAAAGGAAGCAAAGAAAACGAAAAATGGAGGAGGGAGGAATTTGAGTGCGCGAGACAGGGAGAGGAAGATGGAAAATCTGGTTTTTTCTTTCCTTTCTCTTTCTTTCCTTTGTTTTTCCTTTCTTCCTTTTTCCTTCTTTCCTTTTTATATCCTTTTCTTTTCCTTTTCCTTCCTTCTAATTTCCTTTCTTTCTATTTCCTTTCTTTTTCCCTCCAAACAAACATATATATAAATTATAATTAACAAATATCTCAAAATATCTAGATATTTGTTAATTTACCATTTCACCCATAACGCATAAAATTCTTTGTAAAAGATTCACCGCAATTAATTTAATTTATTTATCGGCGAGTAATTCTAAACGGCATCACAATATCTTTTGATCATTTAAACTCCAAATTAATAACAACTTTGGCTAAAAAGCCTCCGAGCCAAAATCCTAAGTACACAAAAATACATAAAGTGTAGTTTAAAATTATGGGTCTTTCAATTTCTTTCGTACATATCACATATTTTTGCACACGTGAAGTAGTATTTCAATATTTTGAATACTATTATGAACATTGTTTTCAATAAACTACCACTTATGAATAAATATTTTAATACACCATAGGGTAGACAATACCATTTAGTGCATGCATATATTGATAGAATTACAATGAACTTATAAAAGTGAAAATGTCAAAAAGTAATTTTTTTTTTTTATAAAATCTACTGTTTCAGAACTAATAAATGTTTGAGTATATTCTACTCTAAAACAAAAATTATTTTACTTTTAAATCGCATATTATTATTATTATTATTATTATTATTATTATTATTATTATTATTATTATTATTTTATACTCATTCATATATTAGATTTACCACGCAACACGCATGTTAGCATTTAAGTTAACATTAAAGCATTTCATAAAATGATTTCAAAAGAGTGATTTTCTTGGATCATTAGTTCCAGAAGAACTAAGAATTTAATAATCAAACATGTTTCTAAAGAACTACTATTAAAACATTCTTAAAAGATTTATCAAAAATAATATTTTAAATGATCATTTAGATATGTGGTATTATTTTTGAATAACTAATAATTTAATATAAAGTATCTTTGTAGGATTGCAAAATATGTGTTGTGGTTGAGTTCCTAAAGAACTTCATTTCTAGATCATTATCGAAATCTATAAGATAAATTTGATCTTAGTATTAATTTTGATGAAAGGAAAATTAAAAAAAAAAACATATATTTTTATACCACTCAAATATGCATATGATTTAGCAAAGTTGAGAAAAGACTTTCAAAGATATTTAAAAGATTAGTCAGTTTGTGATTGGACAAAAGACTAGTAGTTGATTAAAAAAATGCCAAAGATCACATGATAATTTTTTTTTATATATACCAATGTTGTGCTTTGGGAAATTGTAGAGATTTTCATTGATGTAATACTGAAGTATTACATGTAAATGTGATAAAAAATTTATGTGTATTATTTGTGGTTATGATTTTTATTATTCTTAAAAGTGGTGAAGTAAATTGTTATCATTATAATAGTATATTAACTCATATATATGGTGGTGATATTTAGTATCACTTGTATAGTTTATCCACTAACTTTTATATTAAATTTTTTTAAGAAATATGTTTCATGGGAAGAAATGATAAAGAAAAAAATGGTATGATTTGCTAAATTTAAAGAAGTAGATCACTTTATGTTCTTATTTTCTTAATTTTCATTTTATGAATATAACGACATAGTAACTCATATACATTATTGAGAAATTTAACTTCTACTTAAACTTAGAATTCTAAGATAATGTTTTGTAAAAAAAAATTAAGCTTAATTGCAGTTTTGGTCCCCCTATTTTAGCTGAATCGCGAAAGTAGTCCCCTCATTTTGCTTCTCCCCAGTTTTGGTCCCCCAAACAAAATTTTGGTCCAAAACTTGATGAAATTTCATTTTTTAAAGTCGTACTACACCAGTTATAATCATAGATTTCAGGTACAATTGTTGCAAATGAGATCTTGAGGCATGGTGTGACTTAATTAAATGCAAAAAAATTAAAATTTCATCAAGTTTTGGATCAAAATTCTGTTTGAGGGACCAAAACTGGGAAGAAACAAAATGAGAGGACTACTTTCGCGAATCGACTAAAGTAGGGGGACCAAAACTGCAATTAAGCCAAAAAATTAATAAGAAGGCTTGTCCCATTTTCATTTGTTCTTGTTGGTTAGTACCAACTATCAAGTACCAAATGATATTGATAATACTTGTTAACTTGTTCTCTAAGTCTTCTTAATCTAATTATTTTATACTATCATTCTATTTTATTTTTTTTGATATGATATAATATTCACATTTTATTTTGAAAGTTATTTAAATAATTTTGATCTTGTATATGCATTGTTGACATTATATATTTGAAGATAAGTTTTATTAATACTTTGAGTTGTTAAATTATTTTCTTTAAATTCTCATGTTATATTTTATGTGTATTTTATTTTGTGCAATTACTGATGAGCAAATACACAATTTAATTTAATTTGTATGATTTTATAGTTATTTAGATAAAATATGTATTATTTGTTCAAGAGAATTTTGTGTTCTTATTTACTTATATGCAAAATATCATTTTTGATATATGTACATAGTATCACAAAAGGTAAATCAAATCTTTAAAATATCTATTTCTATTATATGATTTTATTTGGATAATTGTTTCTTTTTTTTACACTCCATGGTTGTTAATTATTGATTCAAATGAATCATAAAAATTGAAACACATATTATTGTAAACTTAAAGTTTACATTTGTTATTAAATTTGTTGTTGACAATATCGGTTGGACCATTCTGAATCTGTTATGATGCAAAAAATTGTTACAAATATATATATGTTAACATACGTTGAAGAACTAGAAAATTCGTTAATTAAATAACTTTTGCATATTACTAGTTCCGAAAGAAAGTTGACAATTTGACAGAATCAGTCTCTTCTATTTCTAGTATGTATATGAGGTGATATTTTTGAATCAATTCATCGAAGTATATTTGTTATCAACTCACAACCAAAAATTTGTGAGATGGTTATGTCAACTAATTTTATATTAAACATCATATAAAATAGTCATACACAAATGGAATTGAAAAACCATTAATTGGACTTGTAATGTCGATTTGAAGATTAATACTTACGTGATTGTACCTTACAATTTTTTTACTTAGAAACATGTAATTTATGTCGAGATATTGATTCACATCAGACCGAGTTACTACATTGAAGTTCTCCTCTTAATTTATAATCAATTTTGGATTGATAACTTAATACTCTCCATCTAAGAGATTTTTTTAAATGTGTTGTGTATATTTCAACTGTTCTAATATAATGCACTAAGGTGAGACATAAAAGAATATTGTAAATATATATTGAATATGAAACCTCCATTGTAATAGAGTATATTGCGCAAACAAATTGGAGAGTTGTTTTCAAATGAGTTTATTGATTATCATTTATTGAATTAGTGTTCCCAATATTATGGAAAGAGAATAAGTGGTTGGAAATAATTATTATCTTATCTTGATTCTCATAGAAACTAATTTGAACCACAAGTTCAAAAGATAACTCATTTGCAAAGTTTATGTAGCAAATTTTCAATTGCTAATGCTTCAATCAAAATGTGTATCCCTGATGGGAATCTAATATTGCAAATTAATCTAATTGTACCTGAAGCGTGGTAGGCAAGTTGGTTCAAAGGAAACTTTGACACAATTATTCAATTTAAGAACTGATCATGTACTTGAAATTTGTGAAAATAAAGAGTTTTCAATAACTTATGTCAAGAATGGAATGTGATAGAACTGAAATAAAGTCAACGTTGACAGTAAGTTTTCATATAATTTAGCACTATATGTGATACATAATAATGAGAATAATGACTTAAATTCTATTAAATATTATAGACAAATAAAAACTTAGAAAATAGAAAGAAACAATTGATTGGAATTAAGCTCATTTTGCAAAGCGAAAGCTTTTTGGACTTGAAGTTTGCACATCTGAAGATGTGAAGCTAATTAAATATGATTGATTTTTTGCGTGAAAAAAAATGAAAATGGTAAAATACGTATATTCAAGACTAATTGTAAAATACTATCATTGATTTTGAAGAGACATATTAACCTAAAGTAAATTCAATTTTTTTTCATACTTGATTAAGTTTAGTAGCACATGGAATGCTCAATTTAGATATGAAAGATATGTTACAATCTATTTGTGTAGATCACTTAATAATGATAATTATTTGAAAATCCCTGCAGGATTTAATTTTTGCGAGACGTGCAATTTGGGCTCTTGATGAGATTACTTAACCTAAAATAATAAGTCTATTTATGCTCTCAAACAATCTTGATGCATGTTGTATAGTATTCTTTGTGAATAGTATCTAATGAGGGATATGAGATTGACAATATTTTTCCATTTTTATGAAAATATTTGGAAATGAATTTTATATAAATATTGTCAAAACTCCCGAATAGCTTCTGAAATCAGTTTGATAAACCAAAAAGTATGAGATAAAATATATACAAAGGAAAAAAAGAGATTTATTTTGATTGAATACTAAAATAATAGTACTTGAGTAACTCATGGAGGTTATATAACAAAAGTACTAATATTGTTCTATTTGGACATATCATATTTAATGTGTACTCCAATGGTTCTAAGGTCGCCAGACGTGAACAAAAATTGGTTTTAGAACTTGAGAAAATGATAAATAACTAACTAGTCCTGAACTACCATAATATAGTTCAATTTGGAGACAATATAGAACCTTGCTAATTATATATACTTTGATATACTATTTGTTCTCAGTCTATTAGAAATATATAGTTCTTCTCCACACGAAGACATTGAAATGAAATCAAATATACATTTTGTTACCTTAGATATGCATGTTATTTGTTTAATCCTTATAATGACATTTTATCATTACATGACACAAGTAAAAAATTCAGTTTTGTTGACATGTGATTCTTGTGACACCTTAAACCCCAAAATAATATATACCATATTTCTGTATAACAAAAACAACAGATATTGAAAACTTCTTTAAGGGAAAAAGAAAGTTTTATAAGTGATTCAAGATATCACATTTCTCAAAGTACATATGAGACCATTTAAACTTTCTTCTTCGAATAAGAAAGTGCAATATATAAAAAAGAATTGAATTAACTATAGTATATGAATTTAATTTCAAAAACATACTAGTGCTAATAAGGTTTTCTTACAAAAGTCATTTAAAATTAAATAAATAAAATACAACATATAAATCTCATTCCCTGTATCACATATCAGAGCAGATTTATCTCAAGTTTGAACTTCAAGACTTATTAACCTATAATAACTACGATTTCACAAGTCACCTAGGAGTTCTCCACCATAATACACCCAATGTCTAACAATCGTGTCGTAAGACTCAATAGCAGGCCTATGCAGTAAGACTCATTTAGTTGTAGTTCCCCAACATACATGGCTTGTCACGCCATACCTATATGATAATAAAATAATCTTCATATAAATAACCATAACTCCCAGTTCCTCCCCTTGTTTGCCTAGGCTACTCACCCTATTAAGAGCACCATCATCGACATCGGCCGGATTCATCACAATTCAACTCAATCAAATTTATCCATCACATACTCCAATGCAATGCACACATTATATTCTTACTCATTTGATAATCACTACTCAATAATTCACAATGTGCATTTCAAAATGCTCACCAAGGTACGCACGTATATCATAGTCAATCTCAAGTACACTTTAATATCTCATATTCATACCATCATATTGGTAAAATAAAAATCAGCAGGTATACGATATAAGTTTCAACAACCATTCCATTCGAGTAGATATTATACTTCATTCAAGTTGTTCCATCAGAAAACATGTGTTAATTCACATCATACAAATACTTAAGTAAAGACCAAATCACAGTTCGTGCTCATAATACATTGATCAAATTTGCAAAACACTTAAATATACATAGATATCATAATGAAAGATTGAAAACAAAATTTCACAAGATCATCAAGTACAATGCAATCTGAACATAAATTAAATCACAACAAATCAGTGGTTTAAGAATTCGTATTTCAACTCCTATGATTATCAATTTCACATTCTTATTTGGTTATTAATAAATAGGGAAAAACCATATGTGGTAAGCCTCAGATGAATCATTGGAAATTACGGTGTTCTTGTTCATCGTACAATGTATTAAAATCATGATTTGAACGATCTCTCACCCCTTACCATATTTCAAAGCTTTCACAAAGCACGAGAATCATTAGAAATTTTCAGCAACAACGACAGATCAATAGTGCACAACAAACGAATTCGAAAATCAACAAGTTCACAATCTTGATGAAATTTGATTGATAAATTACCCGAAGCATAAAAAACAGTATTAAATAATTAATAAAATTTGGAACAAAAATAGATTTATAACGACACAAAATAGATAGTCAAAAAGTGTCACTGATGTAGTGTAGTGTTCGAAGGGTCTGATGTCAACTTCACCAAAATACACAAATGAATAGTACTTTCTAAAGGTTTCGAAAAAATGAATTATAAACCGATGTCCATTTTTCAAATCAACCAACGTGGTAGCTGAAAAGTGAAAGTTACAATCCTCCTACGCAAGAAATGTAACAACCCACATAATTTAGATCTACTAAAATAAAGATTTTTAAAGCTATTAACATATTAATTTAGAAATAATGAATTTTAATAAAATGAGAATGGGTAAGAGGTAATATAGAAAATATCCAAGGGTCAAAATGGGAATTTCAATTCATTTTCCCTAAGTTATTTATTTCCCATAAGAAATTTGAAAAAAAAAACCTTTTCTTATTTCTTCCTTCTCGATCCCAAGAACGGGGAGAAAACCCCAAAATCGTATTGTTCATCATCTTCCCCAAATCCTCTATTCCTTTTTCTTTTTCAAAATCTCCAAAAATTTTAATTTACTAAACCTCATCAGACTTGCTTTGACCGATTGCATGCACGATCTCATCCCTCAACCATCAATAATCGATCAAATCGTATTGAGGAGAAGATAAGCAACAACAAGGAAAAACTTCAAAAAAGTTGGAGCAAGGTGCGAAAACCGAAGAGGTAGAAAACTGGGAAGTAGATAGCTACCACAAATCAACTAGAATCGAAGAGAAAACTTTTGTATAAAGCAATGAGTTCTTTAAATTTTTTTATTTTTTTATGGTGTTTATTGGTGTTGATTCTAATGAATATTAAAGAGTTAAAATGATTTATGGAGTTTCATAAAATTTGAGGGTACGGGAAATCATAAATTTTAGCATGAAATAAATATTTGTGAAACTACCTTTTGAATCCTGCATTTTTATATATAATGTGTATGATGCATTCAAATTTGTGATGTTATGAATTGCTAGAAATCTAAAGAATACAATAAATTTTGATGAGTGAAACACAGGGTTAGTATATTTTAAAACCTCAAGAGTACCTCCTTACGTCTAATTCTGGGTATTTTGCCTCTGATTGCTATTTTACGTTTTTAGGCAATTGGCCTCTGATCCCCTTTTACAGTTCTAAATATTTTTAATGTGGTAATATTCTTCTATTTTGCCTCTAGTAGCACTCTTCAACTTTGCTCTGATTTTCTCCTTCTACTTTGCCTCTACCGTGTCTCCTTGGTTAGCATATGCTATTTCCCTTGTGTCTTACTTCTGGTCATGTTTTCTCATATCATGTTGCCTCTAGTCAAGCCTCCTCTGATTAGGTTGTCTGTGATCAAGCTTGCCTCTAATCACAACTTCTGATTTGAATGTAGAATTTAAAGTGCAGATTTCCAATTAAACGAATGATTATTTATAGTTTTGTTGTTAGAATTGATCGATAATTAAGATGACATTTGTTTGTAATGCATTACTGGTTTCATATTTCAATTATATGAAGGTAACATACATTGCACACATAATGTTTCAAGTGCACTGCATTAACCTAATCATCACATTCATGGTGGAAGAATGGATAAAGGAAGAACAATCAAGACACTGATTTCGGGTCATGGTTGAACCAGCTTTACCACCAGGTCTCAGTTATCTTGGTGAACCACATAAAGATAATTGAATTTTTTTTTTTTGCATACTCTAAGAAAAAGCCATAGGTCATGGAATCATCACTGGTTTTAAGTAACAAAAAGGTGTCATTTGACACACTTTATAAAAATATTTTATTAGCATAAATTGCATATTGCTTCAGGATTCATGTGCATTTGTGAAAACATTTTTTAAATTATGTTTCCGTTTTTTTAGAACTCAGTGAGATTATCATCTCATCCCTTATTTCTTATATTATAGCTGATAGAAGTGGTTGATTCCTTAGCTCTAACACAATAGGAAGATTAATTAGACTTGTTTTGGACTTAGGATTTTCTTAAATTTCTATTGTATGATGTATTAAGGAAACTTTGTAATGAATTCAGTTAACTGAACTTGTAATTCATTTTAGCAGTTTGTTAAACTTGAGTTGTAAACTATGTTATTTAAATATAGTTATAAATCATGTTAATGATGCTTATTATGGATTTATATTGCTTGTTAAGAAAGATCTAGAATATTTTGATTGTCTTATAAAAAGACAAGAGACAAGAGACAAAAATGGCTCAATTAAGGAAAACTAAATGCATCTCCTTGAATGAAAAAATTCTCACACGAGCCATCCAAAAGGGAATGGGCATTTTAAAAGAAAAATATTGATGATCCCCTTGCAAAAACACATGCAGATTGATCTGCAAAATTAATCAACAGATTGATGACATAAAAGCAAGTACAAAAAGTATTCAAGTGCATTGAAAAAACATTGTTGATGTAACAATTGCACTTGCTTCTAACTCATCATTGTTCCAACAAACATATTCATGCTTTGTACCCAAGTTTTCTTCAAGATTCAACAAAGAACCTTCTAGGTTTGAACAAGAACGTTATGGACATATATAAGTGAAAATAAGAAGATTGATTCAAAAAAAACCAATTGACAACTGGTAAGACTAACAACGACTGTATTCAATTTAAACTGAATATTCAAAACTTATTTTCATCTATAAAATGAAGATAAATTAGAATATGAAGGCACATGTTCAATTTGAAAGAAATCTACACTTGTTCATCTAAGCAAAACTCCCAGCTCTCTTTTCTATATTGGTGGGTCATTCTTTCCAAGTTCTTGCTTTCAATAAATTTTAAACAAAGATTTGAGAATCATTAGATCCGTAACATCTTTTATCATACACATTATTTGTAACTAAAGTTAATATTTTATTTTAGATTGAGTGTGTTTGTAAAAAGCATTTCTAGTTTGAAAGGTGATTCTAAATATCCTTTATGGTTTAAAAGGTGTTTGTAAAAATCCGTTATGAGCTGAAAGGTGCATATGAAAATTCCTTTCTACATTGAAAGGTGAACGTTGTCATTGATCAAGCATGATTAAGAAAGAAAAAGGAAAGGCACAACATTTTGTGCTGAACATATTAGTGGAAATCTCACAAAATGTGAGGCTATGACTTAACTTGTGTTGGGTGCACCAATATACTTCTTTTGCGTGATCTTCTAATCCATTCTTTTTTAATTATTATGTATTCATATATCACACTTCATTTGTTATTGAACTTAGTATATTATTTCTAATATTAACCCATCTAGAATGTTCTGGTTAATCAATCTCTTATCACCAAGATTATTGAGTATATTAAATTTAGTGCAGGAACTAAAAATAAAAAACAAATGTCACAATTCAAACCTCCATTTCTAGTGAGCACCTAAAACGTGTTACGAGGAAAATATTCAAGAAGAATAAGAAAATGTCAAAAGTCAAATATACTATAGAAGGAGGATTATCGAATAAACCATCCTATTTCGATGGACCTGATTATTATTTCTAGAAAGGATAGATGCAATTGTTTCTTCAATCCCAAAACATATGAATGTGGCGCATAATTACAAACAAAAAATTTGTACCAATACTATATCAAAATGATCTAACTTCTGATGAAAAATATGAAGCATATTGGACAGTAGATGAAAGATCTAAGGTACTCCTAAACTCTAAAGCTAAATTATATTTATGATGTGCCTTAAGTTGGGACGAAAGGGAATGCAAACTCACCATGAATAAACAAGCCATGAAAAAGAAACAAGGAATACACAACTCAAGGTTCGCAACCATAATCAATGAAATGCAATCTCTAGGCAAGAAATAATCAGCTCAGGAAAGACGTGATTTGTTAAAAGAACAACTTCCAAAAGAAAATGTGGTTAATAACTTTAAACACTCTTTTTCAAAAATTTGGTTTGTTAAAAGAACAACTTCTGAAAGAAAAGTAAGAAAAAGAGAAAATGCAAGTCATGAATGATGAATTCATAAAAAGTCATTCAAACATTGTAGGACTTTCATTTTAAAATGTATGAGCATCATAAAAATTTAAATGAAACAACTAGAAAACTTTCTCCATAACATTCTGAGGTACAAGTCGACATAAACTTGTGAAAAAAATTATGGGATTACAAGTAGGAATTTTTGAAAAGGGTTGTCTAGGTTTTGACATATCTCAAAATCAAAATTTATGAAAACTTTTTTTGTACCAAAAAAGAAGGAAGAAAAAAATTTAAGACAATTGTCCTACTTCAATAAGAATGGATTTCTTGAGTTAGCTTGTTATCATAAGATTTTTTTTTTTTTTGAAAAGAGTAAAGCTGAACTTTCTTTGAAGAAAGAAGAACGTTCTCGTTATATACCAAAACATTCTCCAAGAACAAAAAGAAAATATTCTTATTCCACCATGGTTGGTCATTTAAAAAAAAGTGCTACATGAACAAAAATTCTAAAAAAACTAACCTTTTAAGACCTAAGTCAATATGGGTATCTAAGATTACAATAACTTCTAATGCAGGTTGGTTATCAAAATATCAAGAGAAGGCCATAATACTTAGACAATGATTTTTCAAGGCACATTACAAGACATATGGAGGATCAATGAAATTTTGAAACAATGATCAAGCTTAGATTAAAGGAAAATGTATTATAGGTAAAAATGATTATGCAAAAATTAAAGATGTTTAATATGTTGAAGGTTTTAGACATAACTTGCTAAGCATAAGTCAATTATGTTATAGTTGTTTTGAATTTATTTTTGAAACTAGCATATGTGAGGTTAAACAAACATCTTCTAGAAAAATCTTCTTTTCTAGTTCAAGAAAAAATAATCTTTTCAGTTTTATATTTGGAAGAATTACCTATTGAATCTTGCTTCATGTCCATTGAAAGAGTTAAATGGGTTTGGCATAAAGAGTTGGACATATGAGCATGAAAAATAGTTTTGATAAAGACAAAGTATGTGAAGCTTGTGTAAAAGAAAAACAAGTCAAAAGTAGCTTTTATTCAAAAGATAATATCACATTGATCTTTTTGGTCCTATAAAAACTACAAATCTAAGAGGTACGAAATATGATATTTTTATTGTTGATTATTTCCAAAGATTCACATGCGTGTTATTTTTTAAACAAAGAGATGACTCTTTTGAAGCATTTCTAATTTTTTGGAGAAGAGTTCAAAGAGAGAAAAACTCAAACATAATTTATGTAAAAAGTGATCATCGAGGAGAATTTATAAAGGCATCATTCAAAACATTCATTATTGAAAATGAAAATTTTCATAATATTTCTTGTGCAAGAACTCCTAAAAAAATAGAGTTGTTGAAAGAGTCGAACATTACAACAAATGGCTAGAACTGATTTGAATTAATCAAATGTTAAGAGATATTTTTTTGCTAAAGCAATTAACAAATCATGCTACATTTTAAATATTGTTTTAATAAGAAAAGTCTTGACAAAAACACCATATGAATCATGCAAAAATAGAAAACCAAATACTTCACACTTTCACATTTTTGGTTGTCACCGTTACATTTTGAACAAGAAAGCTAACTTAGGAAAGTTAGAAGCAAAATCAGACAAAACGGATTTTCTGGGTTACTCTACAAACTTAAAAGGTTATAGAGTTTACAATTTGGCAACTCAAACTATGGAAGTAAGCATGCATATTATCTTTGATGAATTTGATGACCTTGATGTTGGAACCAAGTTGGTTTTATACTTAGAGTTTTGATGTTAACATAAGTATTTTATGAGAACAATATATTTGACTTCAAAGAGTATGAAAAAAGATTCTTTAAAAGAAGATTTGATTAAGATTTATAATTGTAGAAAATATTTGACCAAGTTGAAAAATTGATATGGTCATGATTTGAAGTAGATATGATCAACATCTTATCAATAATCAAATATTATTCATTTACAAGAAGATTTGATCAAGAATTATCACAAGAAGATATGAATTATTTTCAAGAAGATTTGATCAAGATTTATCTACAAAAAAGTTATGCATTATTGACAAGAAGATATGAATTATTTACGAGAAGATATGATCAAGAATTATTTACAAGAAGAAACACTCACAAGAAGATATATTTATTATTTGCAAAGATATGATTCAGATTTTGACAAATGACAAAATACTGAATTGGACTTAGTCATGTTCCTACTTGTGGAAGTTCAAGAACCGATCCAACACTATGTTTCCTCCTAGGTCAAAGAAATCAATAGAAAGGAAGTTTCATTTGAAGAATTTGTGAAAGAAATCTTAGCAAAATACGAATAGTATTAATCTAAAGAATTTACAAACTCAATCATAACAAAATACAAACAGTATCAATTTGAAGAATTTACAAACTCAATCTGAACAAAATAAGAACATAATCAATCTAGAAAACTACTCGGATTGGATTCAAAAATAAAGAATTTTCTTAAGAACGTATAATATAAAAGCATCTTGTTTAGAATTACTAGTGAATAAGGTCATTGTTGACCAAGCTAGGAATGGAGATACAATTCAGAATTAAAATAAGACTAAATTGAAGTCCTAATTTTATCTATAAATAGATACTTAAGGCTGAACAAGAAGATCATTGGAAAATCATAAAAGAGTAGAAAAACTCATGCTCAAAATTCAAAATTCATCTTAGAGTTCAAAAAGAGAAACACTTGTTCAAATGAGAAGTATTTTCTAAGTGTTTTTCTTAGATTGTGATAGTCATTTTTATAATTAGCTTGTTAAAAGCAACTACTCAAGTTCCATGCCTTTTTATTAAAACCCGATAGTGGTGTTAGTGTGCCTTCAACAATCTGGGATTGTCAGATTGTGTAGAGAAGACTTGACTGGTAGAGCCAAGGAGTGTGTGTTCCTCCAAAGTCTAGGGTTGTCAGGCTGTTTAAGAAGACTGACTTGAAGGGTTAGGTGCTTAGTAATTCAAGTTGTTGAATTAGTGGATTAAATCCATTCTGAGTGAAGGGACTCGATGTAGCCAAGTTAGTGGTGAACTTGGATAAATTACTTGTGTCACTTTATTCCTGTACTATTTAGTTTTGTTATTGCTTCTACTCCAAGTAAATAATCAAGTCTGACCAATTTAATCAAATAATGAAAAAGTTATCAACTTAGTCAAACACAATTCAACTCATTTTCTCGTGTTTAGATCTTCACTTGACACTCAAAAGAATGATGACCATGAATAATTTCAACCAAAACAACAAGAACAACAACATAATGTTCTTTAAAAGAAGGAGATTGATCATCAATCTCCAATTCCTACACCTCCACGAATCTGATCACAAGGATGACAATTGATGACATAAGAACATGTATGTCTTTCAAAGATGATCACAATAACACGATAATTATTTCACAAATTGAAATCAAAATCTATAAATGAAGCCATAGTTGATAAAACATGGGCTGAAACAAATGAAAAAAGCTCTCTCAATTTGAGAAAAACAAAGTTTGGTCACTTGTTCCAAATCCTCAAACACAAACTATTATTAAAGCAAGATGGGTGTTTAGGATCAAATTAAATGAAGAAGGAAAGGTTATCAGAAACAAAGCAAGATTTGTTGCTCAAGGCTACAGTCAAAATGAGGTATTAATTACAATGAAACATTTGCCTCAGTTGTCAGATTAGAAGCTATAAGAACCCTTCCTGCATATTCATCTCTTAAACTCATTAAAATTTTCAAATTTTTTCCTAAAAGTACATTTTTAATGGATTTTTAAATATGGAAGTTTATGTTCATTAACTTGTTGGTTTTGAAGATAAAAAGAAACCAAATCATTTCTTTAAACTCCTTGCATATTCATCTCTTAAACTCATTAAAATTTTCAAATTGTTTCCTAGAAGTACATTTTTAATGGATTTTTAAATATGGAAGTTTATGTTCATTAACTTGTTGGTTTTGAAGATAAAAAGAAACCAAATCATTTCTTTAAACTCACCAAAACATTATCTTGACTTAAGAAATCTCCTCGAGCTTGGTACGAACGATTGAACACATTCTTGATCAAAAATGGTTATTCTATTGAAAAGATTGATACTACACTCTTTAGAAATATTAATAAATCTGATTTATTAATACTTCAAGTGTATGTTGATGATATTATTTTTAGAACAACAAATGAAAAAATGTGTGAGTATTTTTCAAATCTCATGCAATGTTAATTTGAAATTAGTATGATGAGAGAACTAAGATTTTATCTTGGCTTGCAAATCTAGAAACATGAAAAATATATCAAAGATCTTTTCAAAAAATAAAAAATGAATAAAGCCAAATTCATAACAACTCCCAAACATTCATCTTCAAATTTGGACAAAGATGAAAAAGGAAAATCATTTCTAAAAAGGAATATAGAGGAATGAATGGTTCTTTATTATATTTAACTACCACTAGACCAAATATTGTATTTGCAGTTGGCTTGTATGCCAGATTTTAATCTTCACCTAAAGAATCACACTTAATACAGTAAAATAAAATTTAGATATCTTGTTGGTACAAGTGATTTTCACTTTTGGTATAGCAAGGGTTCACTATTTGATCTTGTAGCTTATTGTGATGCTAACTATGGGGGGGGGGGGGGACAAAATCGAAAGAAAAAGCACAAGTTGTGCATGCAAATTTTTTGCATAAACCCTTATAAGCTGGTCATGCAAAAAGCATAATACAATTGCCTTGTCAAAAGAAAGTCACCTAGGAAGTAACTAGAGGAATTCACAAGAGGATAAGATTAAAGGAATACAAAGTATATGTGTCTACCACCAAACATATGCCTCTGAAAGTAACGTAAAGGATATGAAGATGTCCTCTAATATTTGACTGCAATGTTTGGGTCTGAAGACTGCCTCTAAAGAATGACTATGAAATTGGATATGAAGATTGCCTCTAAAGACGGCCCCTAAAGACTGAATTTTAAGTATGCCTCTAAATCCCTTGCATGTCTCTATGTGCACAAACTTAGCATGCCTCTAAAGAGTTCATATCAAGGTAGAACTAACTCTGAACAGTTTTTTCAAATAAAAAATTCAAAGCTCACAATCCGCTGATCAATATGGTGCAACACACTCCAAATGCTACCTCTGATTTTCAACCTGAAATGATGCACTACTATAAAGTTTCAACAAAAGGGATTTGCCCAATGCAACTAATTTTAAATCATGCAATTCTACCTCTAACAATCATTATTAAATAAACACAACATCTCACTCCAACAAGAAAGTCAATGCCTTTAATGGAAAGTCAACGACTGAAGTTGAAAGAATTAAGTATGAAAACAAAACTTAGCCAAATGAAAAACCTGTGAAGATCCAAGAACAACCTAAATCTGTTCCAGCTCAAATCAAGCAAGAGTATGAAATAAAATTCGTGTTTTTAAAGACAATTAAAAATAAAATTTGATTCATATTTATAATTAGAAAAAATCATTGATCAAATTGAAAAAAAGATATGGTTAAGATTTGAAGAAGATATGACCAATAACTTTTCTACAAGAAGATATGAATTGTTTACAATAAGATTTGATCAAGATTTATCACATGAAGATACAAATTATTTACAAGAAGATTTGATCAATATTTATCTATAAGAAGTTATTAATTATTTACAAGAAGATATCATCAAGAATTTTTTACAAGAAGATACATTTATTATTTGCAAATATTATATTAAAAATTTGCAAGGATAAAGGAGAAACACTTGCTCAAAAGAAATACTTTCTAAGTGATTTCTTGTGTGAAAGTCATTGTTGTAATCAACTTGTTAGAAGCGAATCAATTTGTTCCAAACTCTTGTAACCAAGTTCGAGAGTGGATTTCGCGTTCCACAAGAAATCTGTAGGTTTTCAGGTTATGTTAAGAAGACATGGCTTGAAGAGTCTAGGTGTTTGTATTCCTTAAAAAGTATGTAGGTGTCATGTTGTTTTGAGAAGTCTGGCTTGTAGGGTCAAGTGTTGTCTAATTCAACTTTTGAATTAGTGGATTAAATCCTTCTGAGTGAGGGGACTAGACGTGGCTACCAAGTTTATGGTGAACTAGGATAAATTCTTGTTTTACTTTGATTCTAAAATTCTTGTTTTACTTCTGCCTCTAATCACTTAACCCGATTGTTACTAATTTTATTTTAAGTAAGTCACCAAATTCAAACTAGTTTTAAATAAATTACCAAAAAAAATCCAACCTAGTCAAACATAATTAAACCTCCCTTCTCGTGTTAGCACCTTTAATTGGTATTAAAAGCCCAAATTGAAATATTACCACTTTACGATGTTTGAACAAAGATCCAAGGATGCAATAATGTCTATATTTGGTGAAAAAGTTGTTGGAGGAAAAATCAACAAGCCAACTTTTTTTGATGGTGAACGATTTGAGCACTGGAAGGACATGATGATGAGTTTCTTTATCTCACAAGATCTGGAACTTTGGGAGTTAGTGGAAGATGGCTACACTGCTCTAACAAATTTTCATGGTACTAAAACTTCAAGGAAATAGATGGATGCTGGACAGAAGAAGATGTATAAGATGCATAAGAAGTCCATAACCTACATGATCAATGCCATCACCTTCAAGGAATTTGATAAGTGCAATGACAAAGACATAATAAAAAAACATCTATGACAATTTGGTTCCGACCTATAAAGCAAGCAATCAAGTTAAAGAAGTAAATGTCAGCCTCTTAGTTTGAAAGAATGAGTTGTTCAAGATGGAAAAAGATGAATACATTGAAACAATGTTTCCATATTTAAGACCCTGGTATAACGATTAAAGGTATTTGAGAAGAGTTATACTACTACTGATCATGTGAAGAAAGTTCTTAGGAGTCTACCAAACAAGTGGTGACATAAGATTATAGTTATTCAAGAAGCTAAGGATCTCAACATTCTTAAATTGGAATAATTTATTAGAGAAGCAACCAACTTTGGGCTTGAAATCCAAGTAGAAGAAAATTTTGAAGTCAACCACAGAATCAGAGAATAATGATTCAGATTATCAGAATTTGAACTCAAAAGATAAGGAGCCGACTTTCATAACCAGAAAAAATTAGAAGATATGGCACAATAGAAAGAAGCAATTTCCTTAAAGATATTCCACACAGTCCAGTAAAGGAAGAGGTGAAAAATATGACAAGAAAAACATCATATGTTATGGATGCAATGAACTTCGACATGTCAAGTCTGAATGTCCATATCTGGAAAAAGAAAAAAGAAAAAAGAGAAACATCAGAGGAAGGATTTCACACCCTTGAATAAGGTTTGATGGCTACATGAGATGATTTTGATGAATCTTCTGATGAAGAAGAATAAGCATATTTGCCTCTGATGGCTCATACCAATTCTGCCTCTGGATCCAACACAATCATTGATTCTAACTTTGGAAGTGAATCAGTTAATGAAGAAATTAAGATATTTTCTAACTTAATTTGATATGATTTAATTAATGTCATCAATGATTTCTTGTATAAAAACCACAAGTTGTCTCTAAAACTGAAAGTAAATGCAAACTTAATTAAAGAAATCAATGCATTAAAAAACAAAAAGTGTTGAAGTTAAATATGAAGAAAAAAAAACTTGAAAGATACTCTTGTTTCAAAACCTTTAGAAAATGTCAAGTGTAATTCTAATGAATATGAAGACGCATTTCAAGACTTTCTAGCTAATAGTATGGACAAAAGCAAGTATGCTTCTATGATTTATGAAGTTAGTAGAAATGGTAAAAGAGGTCGAGGATTTGAAGAAACAATAATTGAATCTAAACTTATTCCCTCTGATATTTTGTGTACTTTTTGCTCTAAGAAAGGTCACTTTAAATCATCTTGTCCCATGTTAAATACAAGGAAAGACAAGAAACCCTTCAAGACTAACAAACCAGGAACAAACCAAATTTAGAAACCTAAGAACTAAATTATCTATGTTATAGATGTCCTCAACAACTATGTTAAAACACCAATCACAGTCCTTGGATAGTGGATACTCAAAAAATATGATGGGAGAAAAGTCTATGTTCCAGTGAAAACAACCTCTCTAAATGGAAATAAGTATAGATTTGTGATAGTAGATGATTATTATAGGTGGACTTGGGTAAAATTTTAAGAAATAAAGATGAACGCCACAATATGATTGTTGCATTTTGCAAAGATGTAGTGAATGAAAAGGGTCATAAGATTGTAACAATTAGAAGTGATCATGGAGGAGAATTTGAAAACAAGTTCTTTGAAAGCTTTTATGAAGAGAACGAAATCTTTCACAATTTCTCCTATCCTAGAACACCTTAACAAAATGGAGTTGTAGAAAGAAAAAATAGACCCCTTTAAGAAATGGCCAGAACTATGCTCAATGGGATGGATATTGTAAAACATTTTTGTGTAGAGACAATTAACACTACATGCAATATTCAAAATATAATTTTAATTAGGTCAATATTGAATAAAACACCATATGGATTATAGAATGGGAAAAAGCCTAACATCTCAGACTTTAAACAACTTTGGATATGTTAAACACTAAAGACAACCTTGACAAGTTTGATTCCAGATCACAAAGGTGCACATTCATTGGATATTCTAAAAGATCTAAAGCTTATATCGTGTTTAATAGGGAATCTCAGATTGTGGAAGAGTCAATACATGTTAAATTTGATGACAAATAGCTTGACCTTAAAAAGTCAAAGTAAGTTGAGGATAATGCAGGTTTACTAGAACCAGAGGAAGCAGTTGCAGACAAACTAGAAGAACCTGAAAAATCAGAGGAAATAAGTAAATCTAAAAAAGTTGACAAATCATTAGAGGATGAGTTTGACCAAGTCAGAAGCAGTCAAGATAACTCATATGGGAGATAAATATGGAAGTACAAGTCATCCCATCCTGAAACTCTAATAATTGAAAATGCAAATGATCATTTGAAGACCAGATCATGATTGAAAAACACAACCTTGTTTGGTCTACTATCATCAATTGAACCTACATATATTGATGAAGCACTAACATATAATGGATGGATCCTTGCAATGCAAGAAGAGATAAATGAATTTAAAAGGAATGATATTTGGGATCTAGTACCATGGCTAAAGAAAAATATTATTGAAACCAAGTGGGTTTTCAGAAGAAAAAAAAGCTAAATGAAAAAGAAGAAGTGGTCAGAAACAAAGCAAAACTTGTTGGACAAGACTATAGTCAGCAAAAAGGCATTGATTACATTGAGATATTTTCTCTAGTGGCAAGGTTAGAAGCTATTCGTATCCTACCCTATTTTACTGCTTATAATAACATTACATTATTTCAAATAGATGTTAAAAGTGCATTTCTAAATGGGTATATAAGTGAATAAGTCTATGTTAAGCAACCCTCAGGTTTTGAAAGTTTTGAATTTCCAGACCATGTATTTAAACTTAGGAAATCATTATATGGTCTAAAACAAGCACCTAGGACATGATATGATAGACTAAGTAACTTCTTGCTTAAAAACAATTTTGAAAGAGGACATGTAGACAACAATTTATTTAGAAAATCAATAGGATATGACATTCTTTTCATTCAAAATTATGTTGTTGATATTAGTTTTTGGATCTACTAATGACACTCTTTATCAAGAATTTGTTAAGTTGATGCAGCTTGAATTTCAAATGAGTATGATGGGAGAACATAAGTTCTTTTTAGCGATACATATTCAACAAAGTCAAAAAGACATACACGTTCATCAAACCAAATATACATAAGAACTTCTCAACACATATAAATCAAACATCACATCATTAAGGATATTGTTCAAAAATGAGTACTAAATATCCAATTTGTAGACATTAAACACCAATAGGATGATATATTCACCAAACAACCAAGCTTAGAGTAGTTTAGATTCATAGTATGATCAATTTTATGTTCGATTCATATTAGGCTATGTTTTATATTCTATTCATTTTATTAAAACAAGGCAAATACATAAAATAAAATAAAAAAGAGTTTCACTTTTAGGTCTTTTTGTCTGATGACAAAAAGGGGAGAAAGATATTTGAGAACAATAATGTGGGGAGATAGTGAAAAAATTACTTGTACTTAGGGGGAGTCAAGTTAAAAAAAAAATTGTTATATAAAGTACAGTTTTGTCATTATCAAAAAAGGGAGATTGTTGGAACCAAGTTGGTTTCCACTTATAATTTTGATGTAAAAAAAAGTATTTTATGAGAACAATAAATTTGGATTAATGGATTCGTTAAATATGAAAAAATTGACAGAAGAAAATCAGAGGAAGGTACTAGAGGAAGCGACCAGAACAAAGTCACCAAAGGAAGTCAAAAGAGCATGTGACCAGATGATGAGATTAGAGGAACACAGAGCATACACGTCTGTCTTTGAATATATGCCTCTGAAAGTAACGTGCCTTTGAAGGTTACGAAGATTGCCTCTGATGTATGAGTCTGAAGTTTGGGTATGAACATTGGATCTCATAATTGGGTCTGATGAATGCCTCTGAAAAATGGCTCTAATATTGAGTCTAAAGATTGCTTCCGAAATTTGTTTGAAGACATAACTTGAAGCATGCCTATGAAGCCCTTGCATGTCTCTGATGTGCACAAACTCAACATACCTCTTAAGAGTTCATATTAAGGTATAATTAATTTTGAAGATATCGTTGAAATCATAAATTCAACCTATAATATTGCACTGACTTAAAAGTATCAACAAAGGGATTTGCCCAATGCCACTAATTTTAAGTCATGCAATTCTGCCTCTGACTTTCATTATTTAAGAAACACAACATCTCACTCCATCAAGAAAGTCAATGCCTTTGATAGAAAGTCAACGACTTAAATTGAAAGAATTAAGTATGAAAAGAAGACTTAGCCAAATCAAAAATTGGTGAAGATCCAAGAACAACTTGAATGTTCCACCTCAAAACAAGCAAGAGTGTGAAAGAATATTCGTGTTGTTAAAGACAATCTAAAATAAGATTTGATTCAGATTTATAAGAAGATACGAATACAAATTGTTTACAAAAAGATTTGATCAAGATTTATACATGAAGATATGAATTATTTACAAGAAGATTTGATCAATATTTATCTACAAGAAGATATGAATTATTTACAAGAAGATATTAATTATTTACAAGAATATATGATCAAGAATTGTTTACAAGAAGAAACACTCACAAGAAGATACATTTATTATTTGCAAAAATATGATTCATATTTCGCAAGGACAAAGGAGAAACCCTAACCTATTCTATAAATAGATACTCAAGGCTGATGAAGAAAATAAGAAAACTCACAAGCACAAAATTTTCTAAGTCATTATAGTTCATAAGGTTAAGGTCTATAGAAACAATTGCTCAAAAGAAATATTTTCTATGTATTTTCTAGTGTGAGAGTCATTGTTACAATCAGCTTGTCAAAAGCAAACATATTTGTTCCAAACTCTTGTAACCCTGCCTATAGTGGTTTTCGTGTTCCTCAAGCAATCTATAGATTTTCATATTGTGTTGAGAAGACTTCGCTTATAGGGCCAGATGATGTGTAATTCAAGTTTTGAATTAGTGGATTAAATCATTCTGAGTGAGGGGACTCAACGTAGCTCCCAAGTTGGTGATGAATCAGGATAAATTATTGGGTCACTTTAATTCTATAATTCTTGTTTTACTTCTGCCTCTAACCATTTAACCTGATTGCTACTACTTTTATTCTAAGTAAGTCACCAAACTCAAACTAGTTTTAAATAAATTAGTAAAGAGAGTTCAACTTAGTCAAACAAGATTCAACCCCCTTCTACAACCACTTTTTTAATGCATCATTCCATCCCAAACCATAGCCAAAAGCCAAAAAGGAAAAATATGATAATCCAACTCAAACAAGGAGATTCATGATAATCATGGCTGGAATAGGAACCACAAGAAAAACTAAAAGTGTGGACACCACTGTTACTATCTCTGATAACTCTAATGAAAACAAATTGACATCATTCCACCATCATCCACTCAAACCAAACCTTATGAACTTATTCTTGAATCATCTAAACTTGCTCTTGAATCATCTGAACCTACACTAAAACTTTCTAAAGTTATCCCCAAACCTTATGAACTTCAACCATATTCACCAACCACTCAAACTACTAACAACTTGAGCCAAGCAAAACCACTACTAAAAATCCAAAACTAACCTCCAAAAATGCTCAAAATTTAACTCTAGAGTCAATTCCAAAACGCTCTCTACAACATCAGAACGTTCTTGACACTCCTAACCAAGAACCTGTTCTGATTTTGACTATAACTTGGAAGCTTATCAAGAACCTAAAATTGAACTTGCACTAGTTGCCTTTGGCACACCAACACCAAGCTCCTCTATGGCCTTTTCACCAAAAAAACTCACACAAGACCAATCATCTAAACATGTTGAGTTAGAGAGAATTTCTCAAATATCTCCCATCTTTATCACTTCTCTAAGTAGTTTGACCTCCTTGATGGGTTTGAAAATTCATTTCACTACAAGTCATGTCTTGGATTCATCAATTTCTCATTTTCCTAAAAATCAAACTCAATTTGTGTCACTTCCTACCTTTGGTACTTTGTAATCCTTATGCCCATCCACTACACCACCTCCTTTTGTTCCATAATATTCTTGAAAGGATAAGTATGAAGATGTAGGCCTCCTAAAAGGTTTAAGATTGAGAAAAATACAACCAAGACTAAGAAATACATTCTTAGGATTTTTTGCCTCAATCCTCCAACTCCAAATCCCCCTCCCATCTTTCCTAAACTTCCCAGACCTTCTACCTCATTTTCTTCTGATGACTCTTCTCGATCCTTAACTTTTTAAAACTCTTTGTTGCTTAATTTTTTGATGTTGCCACTACTTTTTTATAAGACAAAGAAGGAGATTAAGTAATTAGATGAGAAGAATTTTTGAAACACTCTACATATGTACTTCTCTATGAATTTTAATTTTATGTTTGTAATGTTTTTCATTTTTAAACCATAAGTATGCACTTCTGGTGTAACACCTTTTGGATTAATGAATAAAATATGATATTTGGGTTCAAAATTATTTTTGTGTTTATCATTATAATTTTAAATGGGATATTGGATGTTGGAATTTAGGAGAGTTTTTTAATCAAAAAAAAAACTTTGATTATTATCATGTTTATCAAATCCGAATCAAAATTCAAAATCTAATAAACATATTTGTCATCCTAAAAAAACAGGAGATTGTTGAAGGAAAATTTATAATTCATCTTTTGAAGATAATCAAACATTTAATCATGTTTGTTAATTATGATTATGATCTTATCAATTATTAACTTGTGTTTTTGCGTGTATTTATTTAGACATAAAATCAAAACAAGTTAATCAAGATTGATTTCACCATCAATTATGTACTCATCTCACATACACAAGAAGTCAAGAACACGCATTTGTGAAGAATAAAATGATTTAGAAAATTAAAATCAATCAGTTTGAGAAAATTAAATGCATGTCCTAGAATGACAAAATTTGCACATGGGCCACCCAAAAGTTAATGAGCCTTTTAGAAGACAAATATTGAAAGCCTACTTGCAAAAACACATGCACTATTGATGTAACACTTGAACATGCTTTTGACTCATCACTATTCCAACCAACATATTCATGCTTCGTGCGCAAGTTTCTTTCAAGATTCAACAAAGAACCATATGAGTTTGAACAAGAATATTATGGACAAAAGTGCAAATAAGAAGATTGTTCGAAGAAAGCAATTGACAGCTGGCAAGACTAACCAACGACTATATTCAATTTAAATTGAATATCAATAAAATGATGATCAATTAGAAGATGAATGCAAGAGTTTATTTTGCAATCTATCTACACTTGTTCATCTAATCACAAGTTTTGAAACTCTTTTATCAAACAAAACTCCAAACTCTCTCCACTATATATATGTGGATCATTCTTTATGAGTTCTTGCTTTTAGTAAATCTCAAATAAAGATTTGTTATCATACAGATTATTTTTCATACACTAATTATCATTAGATCCCAAACACTTATTACCATACACATTATTTGTTACTCAACTCTGTCTTTTATGTCAAGTTGAGTGTGTTTGTAAAAATGTTTTCTAGTTTCAAAGATGATTGTAAAATCCTTTCTAGTTTGAAATGTGGTTGTGAAAATCCTTCATGGGTTTTAATGTGAAAGTTGTAATTCATCAAATATGATCAAAAAAGAAAGTGCAAAAGCATATTGTTTTGTGTTGAGCATATTAATGGAAATCTCACAAATTATGAGGACTAGACGTAGCCCGTGTTGGTCAAACCAGCATACTTCTCTTGAACGATCTTCTTATCATTTCTATTTTAATTATTCAGTATTCACATATCACACTTTGCTTGCTATTTTACTTAGTTACCTTATTCTTAATCTTATCCCATCTAGAACATTCTAATTATTGAATCTCTTAGTACCAAGATTATTCTCGAATATATTAAATTAAACGCAGGAAATAAAATATAAAAAGAGTCACAGTTTAAATTCATCTTTCTTATGACGTTTATTGCTACTTCAAGGACCTCATCCAATTCATAGTAGGATTTTGTACTAGCATCTCATAAGGTCGATCTTGCTTCTACTGAGGTTGGTCTCCATTTTCAGACAAAGTTAACTCTCTCTTGTCCACCTTTTCGATTCAGTGCTTCTGACTCGAAGTGGTTCCTATCTGATCAATGCCATCAATCTCCATACATTGTTCAGTCACATCAATAAAGCTTTCAGTATGTAACAGAAAATCCATAGCTACAACCTTTTAAATCCATCCATATGATTTCTTTTAATATAGTTTTTATGGATTTCAAATAATAAATGGCCTTTGGGTAACTACATGATTAATAAGGTGCAGGATTTCTATAATTCCACAACAACGGGTGCCCTTGTCTACACACTACGCGAAAAATAGGATTTTACATATCTTTTTTTAAGTCATTTACAGAGCGCTGTAAAAAGATACAACAGCGTTTTTTAAAACAAAAAACGCTGTAAAATATGCAGATATATTGTGCGCGTTTGTTATACACATTTTACAGCGCTTCTTTTAAAAAGCGATGTAATATATGCATTATAATGCACACTTTACAACGCTTTTTCAAATAAGCGCTGTAAAAGGTGCATTTTTTTTTTTATGTAAAAATGCTGTAAATTAAATTTTTAAAACGCGCTTTTTTGTTTTTTATGGTAATTTTTTAGAAATCGCTGTCTTTTAATTTTTTTTTTTCCAAAATCATTTTCATCCATAATCAGTTCACACAACAACAGAACATATTCAGAATCAGTTCACACAATTAGTACACAAAAATAGAACTATATAACTTAACTTATAACTTAATTTACACAACAACATAACATATTCAGATACATATATAACTTAACTACATATACAATTTAGATATTGTACAACAACACATATTCATATACATATTCAGATAATGTGCCTTATTCATATACATATAACTAACATTATTACACAAAACAGAACTAGCTACCATATAATATTCAGATCCCTTGCAGCATGCTATTTCCCAGAAAATCAAATAATTTTCATTTCAAGCACATACTGACACCAGTCTTCCTTTAATTCAATTAGATCTTTCTCAGAGTATGTTGGACTGGAATTGTCAAAGTACTGTGCAATATAAAAATTGAACATAAATAAGTTAGAATCAAATATATACATAATTTATATATGAAAATCAAATAATGAAAATACCGTACCGTTTCTGAAATAATAGTTTGATTCCTATCAACAATCTCCTTCATGAATCTCAATACATAGTACCCACAATCGATGTTGTTCGTTTGACGAGGGCACTATAAAATAAAACATATAAGTCAATAAAATATTTGTGCATTGATTGTAAAGGCATATATTTGTAAATGAAAATTTAAAGGCATATATTTCAAACCTTTATTGGAATCCATGTGATGTTATTAGACTTTTGCTTCGACACTGTAGCACCTCTTTGAGCTCGAAAAACTTGTACTTCAGAGGTCGCATTGATTGCAAATAGCACCCAATGTGCCCTACAACAACAAAAAATTGGTTCACAATTTTGTTTACACAACTAATAAATATAAGATCTTATAAATTAAAAAAGATATAAATAAATAATATATAATTACGTACCCTGAATTATATGGTGCAAAGAACAACTTATCCTTCTCTATATTTCCTAATAACATATCTACAATGAATTTTTTTACATTCACTGGATCGAGTTTACACATCGAAAGCTTATGCGAAGACAAGAATGAATATCTATTTGACAATCTGCGCAAGCACACCAACTTCTCATACAAAAACCTTCAATGAAAATTTCAACTTAGATTAATTATCAATAAATTTAATTAATTACCAATAAATGCAATTAAAAGTAGTTTTTTACCTTATGTACAAGCTGATGACAGTAGCACTCAGCTCCTTATGGTTGAGAAGTTCGTATATGTGCTCCTTTATTCATGGTTATGATGTGTGAATCGTCGTTGATGCCCATATTCCTTTTTACTTAGATGTCAAGACACGCCCCGTATTTAGCAAGGCATGACTGACTTATTATAGGAGCAGCAACGACTGATTTTCCCCGATCAAGTTTTTTAGCTGCAACTATGACAACTTTATTACCCTCCAATTTTTGAGATTTGCCGACTTTATTTTGCTGTGCGGGTGGTTTATTTGATTGAATCTGAAAAAAATGAGGTTAAATGTTAGTTTATTGAATCTGAAAAATGACAAACCTTAGGGAATAAATGTGACAAACCTTTTCGGGTGATGTGATTGACTTATTTATGGGAATCTTTTTATCATTCCCTTTATGCTTTTTCAGAATCTAAATATAAATGTGAAATTAAAGTTAGCAGCGGAAAAATATCAGCAATTTAATATACATTTCATTAAACATACATTTCAATTAATTAAATATACCTTATCAAGGGCAACAAGATGTGTGGGCCATGCCACGTAACTACCAACTGCTTCGCCCAAAAACCTCATATTTGCATCGTTGTCTGGTATAGGCAGCGGTGAATTTGGTTCCAAAGCAATGGCAGGTGATACTTTGACATGGCCCACATGGATCTCTTGTTGTGCAATACTTCTCCCGAAGTATTGTACAATGTTCCCTTTCTAACCTTCCGATGAGTATGGGATGATAAGTACAAAACGCATTGAGTGACACCTTAAATCAATGATTAATACATAAGTATGGTTAATACATAAGTAATTACATAAGTAATTAATTACCTCGGGAAGAGTTTTAAGACCAATGTTGCAACTCGCGTTTTCACTCTCCATTTGGAGCTGATCCGGGAGTTGCTTGTCTTTATTCGTCTTCACCAAGAGTGCCACTTGCTCTGATACGAGTTTGAGCTTCTCTAATACTTCCTCATTGGATGGATTTTGGCGCTTCTCTTGTGAAAAATAGCTTTTAGGAGTTACGCCAATTCTTTTCCTCCTCATGCGGCCGAAATATTCAGGAACATTAAACACTTTACCCAGAATATCATTTTTAAAATATAATATTAAAAAATATTAAAGTGATAATAGACAATATTAAAAAATATTAAAGTGATCATATACTTACACAAATTTCTATTATTTTTTGAACATTTTCGTTATCAACCACTCCGTCCTTATTTACACGAGCTTCCTTCCACAATATATGATGACCCAACGGTTAATCGGATTGGGTGTCTTGTTGCTATTCGTTAAGATCATAAACAAAATATTAGTTAGAAACTATAGTTTATAATAAAAATTCCTTCATTATATAAAAGTGATGTTTAATTACTTACAAGTTTTTGTTCTAGACGTGCATATCCCATACGTGATTTTTTGTATGGGTGCGTCGAATTTCTCGCCCTCTCGCGATTTTCCTTACTTATATTCTATATAAAAAAAAAATAACAATCGTGTAAAAATTTAAAATACGCTATGAATATGAATAATAAAACACAAATGTTAATAAATTAATCACTTACTACAAACGCGGGGTCGTAACGTTTTGATACCAATGCACTCCATTCTTCATTTGATATATAATGTTTATATATTCTTGGAGCTTCTGCATTCATATTTTCCTCACTATCTTTTAGATAGAAATTTTAGAGGTGAGATCTAAAACTCCGGTGTATTTTACCGGCAACTCTCAAGACGTAATTCTTTCTCACCTCATCAAGAACAAAAGCAGTCTGCAAACGAAATAAAGATATAGTTTGAGTAAAGTATTTCAATGGAAAAAATTATAAATGACAAAAGAGTGGATCAAAAAAGTTACCTGTATATCATTCCACAATATATCTTTGGCATCCTTCAACGCCTTATCTCTCCAGTCATCGATTGTAATGGGGATATTTTGATGAACAGCCCCAATGTAACTTACAAACATGGAGCTGTTGGGGTCGATTGACTGACCACTTTCATTCCATCCAACCTAATAAACTCATATAGTAAGTACATGCTTTCAAAAAAGATAAAAAATAAACAGCAAACAGAGTATAGTATACCTCAAATTTTATCCCACTACTCCTTGCTTTTATGACCTTTTGCATTATGGTTGCACCATGTTTGACTTCGTTTTCGTAAGTCTCGGTATTGACAACTTCCTCATTTTGACAATCCAAAGCCTTATTAGAATCAATTTATCTAGAACAAGTTCAACATGCAGTTCAATATTACTTCAACAAGTTCAACATGCAGTAGTCCAATTACGTATCAATATAAGTTCAACATGCATTTTAGTGATAACAAAAAATTAATAACATCAATACCTGAATAGTGAGACAAAATACGTAGACGAAATAAGTAGGGTTCGTAGGAGAAATGCGCATAAATACGGTTCGGAGAAACTGAAGTATGGTTCGAAGAAATACGTAATGAGGATTTCGTATTTCAATGAAAAGAGATGGTTTGTAATGGTAGAGATGATCGTGGATGGAAATAAGGTT
>NC_021160.2:34147680-34171030 GCF_000331145.2 Cicer arietinum | reverse complement strand
AAAAAAATAACAATCGTGTAAAAATTTAAAATACGCTATGAATATGAATAATAAAACACAAATGTTAATAAATTAATCACTTACTACAAACGCGGGGTCGTAACGTTTTGATACCAATGCACTCCATTCTTCATTTGATATATAATGTTTATATATTCTTGGAGCTTCTGCATTCATATTTTCCTCACTATCTTTTAGATAGAAATTTTAGAGGTGAGATCTAAAACTCCGGTGTATTTTACCGGCAACTCTCAAGACGTAATTCTTTCTCACCTCATCAAGAACAAAAGCAGTCTGCAAACGAAATAAAGATATAGTTTGAGTAAAGTATTTCAATGGAAAAAATTATAAATGACAAAAGAGTGGATCAAAAAAGTTACCTGTATATCATTCCACAATATATCTTTGGCATCCTTCAACGCCTTATCTCTCCAGTCATCGATTGTAATGGGGATATTTTGACGAACAACAGCCCCAATGTAACTTACAAACATGGAGCTGTTGGGGTCGATTTAACTTACAAACATAGAGCTGTTGGGGTCGATTGACTGACCACTTTCATTCCATCCAACCTAATAAACTCATATAGTAAGTACATGCTTTCAAAAAAGATAAAAAATAAACAGCAAACAGAGTATAGTATACCTCAAATTTTATCCCACTACTCCTTGCTTTTATGACCTTTTGCATTATGGTTGCACCATGTTTGACTTCGTTTTCGTAAGTCTCGGTATTGACAACTTCCTCATTTTGACAATCCAAAGCCTTATTAGAATCAATTTATCTAGAACAAGTTCAACATGCAGTTCAATATTACTTCAACAAGTTCAACATGCAGTAGTCCAATTACGTATCAATATAAGTTCAACATGCATTTTAGTGATAACAAAAAATTAATAACATCAATACCTGAATAGTGAGACAAAATACGTAGACGAAATAAGTAGGGTTCGTAGGAGAAATGCGCAGAAATATGGTTCGGAGAAACTGAAGTATGGTTCGAAGAAATACTTAATGAGGGTTACGTATTTCAATGAAAAGAGATGGTTTGTAATGGTAGAGATGATCGTGGATGGAAATAAGGTTAAAAATGAGAGAGATGATCGTGGAAATATGGTTCGTAATGGAAGAGATGATAGGGTTTGCAAAGGAAGAGAAGAACGATGAAGAAGAGATGATAGTGAAGTTTACGTAATGAAGAGGAAACTGAAGCGGTTTACTGTTATATATAAAATCCTATTACAGCGCTTTTTTAGAAGCCTTTTACAGCGCTTGTTGGAAAAGTGCTCTAAAAGACCTAACCTTTTAAAGCGCTTGTTGTAAACGCGCTCTTAAAGACCTAAGCCTTTTACAGCGCTTTTTCAAATAAGCGCTCTAAAAGGCCTCCTTATTTTATTTTTAAAAGGCTCTTTTACAGTGCTTGTAGAGTAAGCACTGTAAAAGACCTCTTTGTTTTCTTATGTTATATGACTGTGTTTTTTAAAGGTCTTTTACAACGCTTTTTCAAATAAGCGCTCTAAAAGGCCTCCTTATTTTATTTTTCAATGGCTCGTTTATAGCGATTATTCTATAAGCGCTGTAAAAGACCTCTTTGTTTTCTTATTTTATATGACTGTTTTTTTAAAGGACCTTTTACAGTGCTTTTTCAAATAAGCGCTCTAAAAGGCCTCCCTATTTTATTTTTCAATGGCTCTTTTACAGCGCTTATTCTATAAGTGTTGTAAAAGACCTCTTTGTTTTCTTATGTTTTATGACTGTTTTCTTAAAGGACCTTTTAACTTGGTATAAAACAAAGCTTTGTGACCTCCTTAGTTTATATTCAGTTTAGTTCATGTAAATTACCTATATTTGGATTATTTTTTTTCAGTTCAGTCCAGTTCATGTAAATGACTAGTTTATATTCAATTCAGTACATGTAAATTACTAGTTTATATTAAATTACATGAACTTAGTATAAAACACTAAGATCAAGCTAAATATAAGCAGAAAATAAATATAAGCAGAAAATCAAATACATGGCTGCTTATATAAAACAATTAAACATGTTCAAACAAATAAATTACATGAACTCAGTTCAAATTACATGGCTTATATAAAACAATTAAACATGTACATTAAGATGCCCTTCTTCTTTTCTTGGTGGAATTTACATTTGTTTGTCCATTATTAACGAGACGAAACGATGGATTAATCCAAATTCCCTCATCATGATCATCTCTAAGATATAAACCATCATCAGTTGAATCAATTTCATGTGGTTGTGATGTTGCAAATAAAAGATCATTACCAACATCTTCATCATTATTGTTATCATCACTTATTTTATTGGTCGATAGGACAACAAACCATTTATCATCAGCAGGATCAGTGACATAAAACACTTGTTGAGCTTGCGACGCTAAAATAAAAGGCTCGTCTTTGTATCCCATCCTATTAAAATCGACAAGCAAGAACCCTGACTCATCAATCCGAACGCCATTATTATTATCGACCCACTTGCAACCAAATATGGGAACACGAAACATTGTGTAGTCTAACTCCCATATGCGCTCGATAACCCCAAAATATGATAGATTTGCATATATTGGGTTTTTGTCTTTTGCACTTTAGACATGCATCGCTTCAGCTACGAGAGTGACTCCGCTATTTTGCATAGTGGTCTGATCATCTTGTTCTTTGGTATAAAATGTGTAGCCGTTAATAACATAACCAGTGTAAGAAAAGACATGTAAACTCAAACCATTTGCTAGCCACCTCAATCTCTTTGAAATTGATTCGGGGTCTATATCAAACTTTGACTTTATGTGATTATTTAACAATGTTATAAAACTTCAATTGTGCTCTCGAGTTATCCAATTTTGATTCTTATTCATGTTCAAGCGAGATAACTGATCCATGTGTATTGTAACATACGGTTGAACCTCATCATCATTGTGCAGAACATACAATTGTGTCTGCTCTCATTCTGTCCTTGATATAGTCATTATTCTCCTTCCAATTATCCCTTCTCCTGATATCCTTCCCGAATTAAGAGACATGGGAATCCCTATGGATTCAATATTGGACAGATATTCAGTACAAAATTCAGCAAATTCTTCAATAATGTACCGTTCAGCAACACAACCTTCTGGTCGACTTCTACTTTTTACGTACTCTTTTAATATTTTCATATATCCTTCTATCGGATACATTCATCTCATATAAGCTGGCCCACAAAGTTGTGTCTCCTTAACCAGATGAACAGTAAGGTGAACCATTATATCAAAAAACGAGGGTGGGAAATACATTTCAAGCTCACACAAAGTAACAACAATTTCCCTCTGCAATGTCGGTAATTTTTGAGGATCGATCACTTTACTACAAATTTCCCTGAAGAAGAAACATAATCTAGTTAAGGCTCGTCGAACTTTTTTAGGTAAAATGAAACGTATACCTATTGGTACAAATGCTCCATTACAATATGACAATCATGGGTCTTCAAACCTTTTAACTTGAGGTCTTTCATACAAACCAAATTTTTAATGTTTGAAGAGTATCCTTCTGGAACTTTAACTTCGTGTAGAAATTTACATAAAACAATTTTTTTCTTTCTAGATAGAGTATGAGCGGCTGAAGGTAGATATGGGCGGTTTTCTTTCTTTACGGGATCCAATTCATTTCTTATTCCCATATCGACCAAGTTCAATCTTGCATTGATGCCATCTTTAGACTTTCCTGGAACATTGAGTAACGTACCAATAACACTATCAAATACATTTTTTCAATATGCATCACATCGAGGAAATGTCTTATATACAATGACTTCCAATATGGCAATTCAAAGAAAATTGACTTTTTCTTCCACCCAGTTTTGATCAGCTCTCCCGCAAAAGGTTTGCCAAATTTATTGGTCAAACCTTGTACTTTTTCAAGTATTTGATATCCAGTCGGTGCTAAAGGAGCTTTACCTTCCTCTGATTTTCCATTGAATGCATTTCTCCACCCACGATACTGATGACTATAAGGTAAAAATCTACGATGCCCAAGAAATACATTCTTCTTACAATGTTTCAACTGCATCCAATCTGTACTCTCTTCACATATAGGACACGCACACTGACCTTTAATGCTATATATTGATAAATTACCATATGCTGGAAAATCATTAATTGTGCCGAACAACATAGCCCTCAAATTGAAATATTCTTTCCTATACCCATCATAAACTTCCACACATGTCTCCCACATAATTTTTAAATCTTCAATTAAAGGAGTCAAGTATACGTCGATATCATTCCCCGGTTGTTTGGGTCCAGAAATTAACAGAGATAACATCATAAACTTACGCTTCATACATAACCATGGAGGTAGGTTATATATTACCAAAATCACAGGCCACGTGCTATGTGAGATGCTTTGAAGACCATGTGGATTCATTCCATCAGTAGAAAGTGCAAGTCTTAGATTTCTTGACTCTATCCCGAATTCAGGATACTCGTGATCAATTTTTGCCCATTGTGGGGAATTTGCAGGGTGTCGAAACTTTCCATCTCTAATGCTTTCATCTGCATGTCATGTCAAGTGTTTTGAATCTTCTTCACTGTGATACATGCGCCTAAATCTTGGTATTATAGGAAAATACCACACGACTTTTGCTGGAGTAGATTCTTTCTTTTTATATCGAGAGACATTGCATTTCGAACACGCCTTAAGTAATTCATATTCATTTCGAAATAAAATGCAATCGTTAGGACACGCATGAATCCTTTCGTAACACATGCCAATAGAGCACAAAATCCGTTTTGCCTCGTAGGTTCGACTGGGAAGTTCGTTATCATCTGGCAACATATCTTTTAAGAGTGTTAATAATTATGTGGAGCTTTTATCAGACCATGCATTACTCGCTTTTAAGTTGTACAACTTTAATATCGCCGACAGTCTTGTGAATTTAGTACAACCATTATATAATGATTTCTCTACATCACTCAACAAACTCTCAAACATTTTAGGACAATCCCGAAGATTTTCTTCAACTGCTTTTGCGATCTCCTCAACGCGGTCCGGCTCATATGTATCTGTATCGAAATCAGTTGAAGCATATGTAGAACTATTCTCAAAATTAATGTTTCCTTTTTTTTTCTCACCATGTCTTATCCAACATGTGTAGCTTTGATCAATTCCATTACATACTAGATGTCCTTCTAATTCATCTTCTCTAACACGTTTTCCAAAACAACATTTTAAACAAGGATTTCAAAACAGAACAGATCAACAAATTTCAAAAAAGAAAATATTTTATATGATTTATTATGTAACAATTTATTAGTTTTCGTGACAACAACAAATTAATAAATACCTAAGACAACGTATCCAATTTTTTTTAAAGGAGGATCAGTAGATGGCCGCACAGTACGTAGAGGAGATGAGGGTTCCCAGAGTAGAGGTGATGAGGGTTCGTAAATTTGTTTTAAATTTGTTTTTATTTATTTAAAGTAAATGATTTTTATTTAAAGTGAATGAGTGAATGATTTTACAGCCCATTTGTAGAATAAGCGCTCAAATAGGTCCTTCAATTATGTGACCTTTTACAGCGCTTGTAACAAAAGCGATGTAATAGGTCATTTATTTATTTGAAAGCGCATGTCTTTTACAGCGCTTGTCCAAAACGCGCTGTAAAACATTATGTGAGGGCGCTTCATTATACAGCGCTTGTGTAAAAGCGCTGTAAAAGCCTTGTAAAAATTATGCGCAAACGCTATATGACCCTACAACAGCGTTTTTTCCACAGCGCTCTTCAAAAAAGCAGTGTTCTATGCTCCGTTATTTTTAAAATATATTTATAACAACGCTTGTATTTAGTAAGCACTGTAAAAGGCGCGCTATAAAATCCTATTTTTGACGTAGGGACCAGAAGGTAGTGCATATGTATATTTGTTAGGAAACATGGTATCTTAGAAATAAAATGAAGAAAAGTGTAAAAGTGGATTGTATTAATGATAGAAGAAAGATCCAAATGGGAAAAGTTTACCTTACATGAAGGAACTACATCCTAAGGGAATGAACAACTTCTAATATCTCTTAAAAAAGTATTATAATAAATTGATGGTTTCAATTGTGTTGGTTTTTGAAAGTTGGAATTAAATACCCTAGCTAGTCATTATAATTAGTCTAATTTTAGCTCTAATATATATCCTCACATAAAAGCTTCTCGTTTTCAAAACATTTCTTGTATGTATGTATGTAGGGTCCAATAAATCTAGAAGTCCAAACCCAAAATTTTAAATGAGACTTTTTAATAATAAAATTAGTGGCCTTTTAACTTTAATTATTATATAATATTAAACAATATATTTCTGAGAGATACACAATATTAATATTAAACAACTTAAAAATAAATATTAAACATTCACATAATTGAGTAATTTTTTATTGAATTAGTTAATATCAAAATTGGAGAGTGAAATTTAAACTATAAAGACTAAAAGAATTACTACTACAAAATTAATAATATTAATTAAATCAAAAATATAAATTTAAAGTTTAAAAATATTTGAGGTCCACGATAGTAATTTTATTTTTCTTCCCGTGAGCCGAAACTGTGTATGAATTATTAAAGCTGATTTTATGAGATTATAAGTGAAACGGATTCAAGAAAAATACAACCAATATAAGATACAATATTTTTTTTACATAACCAAAGTGTAGTCCTTATTTAGTAATTATTAGTGAGTGTGGTTTACAAACTCCACACTTTAAACCACTATCATGAAATTAAGATGAAATTCTTGTCAATAAAGATATATTTTCAGAAATAATAAAATAGTTTTTCTATATTTTCATTATTTATAAAAATATAAGTAATGTATTCACTTCTAAAATTTCTTACCTCTTCTTTAACGATAAATTTAACAAAAGTTTTAATATATAAAAATAGAAAGGTTTAGTTGCAGTGTTAATCCTCTATTTTAGTTGAATCACGAAAATATTTTTCTTCAGTTTGGTCCTTCAAACCCAATTTTAGTCTAAAACTTGATAAAATGTTATTTTTTTAAGCACACTACAAAATTTATGATCATAGATCTGAGGAACAATTGTTGCATCACGGGATCTTGAGGCATGATATGACTTAAATAAGTGCAAAAAAATGACACTTCATCAAGTTTTGGACCAAATTTTTGATTGGGAATCAAAACTGAAGAGAAATAAAATAGATGAACTATTTTAATGATTCAGCTAAAATAGATGGACCAAAACTGCAATTAAATCAAATAAAATATATTTTCACAGAGTAAACCTCCTAGTGATTATGATGGTAACATAGTTCGTTTGAGAACACAAAAGTTAAAAGCTCGGTTAAAAGGATCCCATTGGAATCCAATCTCATCTCCTTTCTTAAGCTCTCTCCTTCTCACAAAATCTTGATTCCATTTCCCAATAAGAACATAACTCTTTGATGAAGACCATCTCTTTAGAACAAGTTGATGCATGGATTTAGTTTCCATGTCCCAAACATTAACTGGAGAACCTTCCTCAGTCTCTGCAGCTCTTGCATCATCAACATCCAACATAGGCAAAATCTGTTTCTTCACTAAATCTGCAGCCAACAAGAGTCTGCTCAATATTCCCAGATCGCTGTCGGTTAGCGTCTTCTTTATCTTCCACGGATCATCGTAAAGTTTCAACGTTGTAGAGACCGATCCCTTGTTGTTGTCGTTGTTGTTTCTATCTTCTTCATTTTTGTTGCTGCATAGTCTTTTTCTTGAAGTTCTCATGTAAATGTTGGTAGAGGTTTCATCACAAGATTTCCTCTTTTTTTGACACTGCTCCTTTTCATCTCCAAGGTGAATGTTCATGTTGATTTAGAACAAGAAAAAATGGTTAAAAAGGGTTTGAGAATGTGAGGGTGCAATTGCAATGTACTAGTTTTGTATATAATGGACTTTATATATATAGAATAGTATTTGTGGAAATGAAGGAACTTTTATATTAGCTTTTGGTAGTGTCAAATGAGATGAGAATATATTGATGAGTGCTTCATTCAACATCCTTTTCTGCAGTTCTCTTTTTGCCAATGGAAACAAAATAGTGAAATTCTCTCTTTTTTTGTTTGTTTATGTATTTAATCTATTGTGTATGAAAAATTGTCAATAGACACCTAAACACCCTAATGACACCTTGAGATTCAAAATAAGAAATTGAAAGAAATAAAGAGAAAATAAGGTATTGAATTAATGAGAGTATGAAAATGATGGATGTATATGTGTATTTGTGTATCATTGTTGTTTTTGTAAGTTTTGAATCTGTATTTTAATCACTATTAGCTGTAATTAAACTTGGTAAAATGTTTTGTTTGACTCCACTTTTTAGAACACAACAAATTACACTCTCTAGTCTCCATTACACCCTTTATTTATGAGGAGATTAATGAAGGATGATCAGAAAGAGTAACATTAATTCGCAAAAGAAATATCGATTTTCATTACTATAATTTTTAGGTATATGAACACATATTTCAAAAAATAGTGACATTAATGAGATAGTTATACTCCAAACTAATATTAATGGAGATGTATATTTTTTTAGAAATTGAGATGATCCCAATTTGATTAAAAATAAAAAGAGATTAAGGCTTGGATAGTACATGTGACGGAAATGGAATGGGCAGAGGGTTAGGAATTAGGATACTCCAGTTTCATTTAGGAAGAGATATAAACGTTGAATAAAATAAAAATATTTTATTTTATATGTTTTTATTTTCATAATAAAAATATTCATTAAATGAAGAAGATCTCAACTAAATATTAAGCGTGTGTTTAGAAAAATGATATCTCAACTTTCGTACACTCTATAGACATTTTGAAAGAAAATAAAATAAAAAATATAATTCGATAAATGTGATATATTAATGTTGTGAGTATGAGAGAGATAGATTGAGAAGTTTAAGTTATCCAAATATAAGAGCTATTAGTTTAATATGTGGTTAATAGTAATAACGAAGTGTCACAACTAATCATAAATAACTTATTGAATATAATTAATCACATATTTAGATTTTATTAATCATGTAATTAATAAGTAAATTAACAATGTCAATATATATTATTTATTTATTTCTTATTACATTGTTAATTTTTTTTAATAGACAATTACATGGTTAAATAACACAATCCAATGGTTAATTGTGTTGAATGTATGATTAATAGATATAACATGATATTGCAACACATGAACAATATATTGAACATAATTAGCAATCTATTTGAACTAAGTTAACAATGTAATGAATAAACAAAAAAAGGTGTGTGTCAAAATATCATTTATTATTATTTAATTTTTTTAATAGCCAAATTAATAATTAAAATTATATATCTTTAGTATTTTGTTAAGAGTTTCGGGTCAAACTCTTGATCTCCTTAACATTTCATTTCCTATCTTAACCACATCAACCACCAAATTAATATGAAATCTCTTGACCTAATTATCCATTTAAACGTAAAAAGGTGTGTCAAAATAACACAAGTGAAAATGGATAGGGTTGCCTTGGACACTAACAAATATTCCATTTCCACGTAACCTTTAAGTAAAGATAATTGGGTCTTGCTTTTTGAGTTTTTCTTCATCACTTGTAATTGTAAACCTAACAACAATCGCCCAGCTGGCTCATTTGAGTCATTTCCCTGACCTACACAAACTTACTTGATTCCCTTTGTTTCTGTGTTATGGACCACCTCGAATAAAAGTGAATAATTTGGGATCGAATATTCCATCCATTTGGCTTCCAATAGTATGAGACGTTGCTTACCCATTCCTCTTAACAAAGTTGACATATATAAAGGCAACTAAAGAAGTACAATTCCACATTTTAGATACCATATTATTGATTGGATCGATACACTAGTAGAAACATAGCTAGAGACCAATTTGCATGTCTACTTTATTTATTATTTATTTAAAGGCCAAATGATAATATAATAAAGAGCTCTTATATATATACACTTACAATTTCAATAAATCCATTTAATACCTCGTTTATTCTCTGTTTCTCTTTTCTTATTATATCATTAATATATCATATGTCTTATATCATTGTCTCTAATTTTTTTTCCTCGAGATATTTATTGAGTGTTTAAGTCTCTACACATTATTTTCTTATAATAAAATAGGAGTATAAAGAATACTAGAACTCAATATAAAGAAGTCAAATAAAAAAAGAAAATGGAGCGACAATGCAAGGATATTAGATGGTATAAGTCAGAAATTCATATTTTATTTTCATTCAATTGTAAAGTTATTAATCTAAAATTTTAGTATGGTTCACCAATGTTCACTTTTGGATAATTCGATACATACACAAATTATATACATATATAGACAATCATTTCTGCCGTTAATTAATTAGAATTTTTGCTTTTATTTTGTTTAATATGTTATTTATGTGAGTTATGTTCGGGTGGGTGATCGAGTAATCCAAACTAAGATTCTAGGTCTCGAAATTATGGATTAGAAAAAAAAGTCTAACATCATTTAATTTAGTTATAAATATATAATATTTTATCTATAAAAGTTGATGACAATTTGAAGTAACATTTTTCCTCCAAAAAACATGATCAACCTAATTATCTATTTTTATTATAAGATAATTAAAACATGTAATTTGATTATTTTTTATATCTTAAGTTATATATATGTATATATTAAAATTTAATAACAATCTTAAGCAACATTTTCTCTGTGTATATTTTATATATAAAAGTTTATGTCAATTTTAAACATGTGATTTGATTATTTTCATATCTTACATATAAAAGTTAATTCCAATCTTAAGCAACTTAGTCCTCTACAAAACCATGGTCAATTAGTCACCTATTTTTATTATAAAAAAGGCTAAATTACATTTGTGGTCCTTTAACTTAATTTCAGGTAACGTTTTAGTCCTTTATCTTTTTTTTTTCCGACTTGGTCCTTTATTCCTAAAAATATCAAATAAAGTATGAAAATATGAGTTTATTTGAAGATTTGCGTTACGAATTTGATGAAATTTGTATTATATTGAAGAATATAATTAATTTTATGAGTTTTGATTGAATTTTTTTTTTAATTTTTGTATAAAAAAGGATATCATTGTTGAAATTTTAAAAAATAAAATATCAAATTGTCACTTAAAATTAAAATAAAGGACCAAGTCGGAAAAAAAAAAGATAAAGGACTAAAACGTTACCTGAAGTTAAGTTAAAGGACCACAAATGTAATTTAGCCTATAAAAAATGAAAACATGTAATTTGATTATCGTACATATATATAAAAGTTGATTCAATTTTAAGTAACATTTTTCCTCTAAAACCGTGTTCAACTTAGTTAACTATTTTTATCATAAAAAATAATATAAGTTTTATAACTAAAAATATTAGTAATTTTAAAATTATTTTCTCGTGCCTCGCAGGGTTTTAAGATATTGTGACATATCGTTTGAACTTAAATAACAAAACTTGGTTTCTTTTTATTTTTAAATAAAGTTTTGTGTTATTTTCTTCATTTAAAAAATTTTCACTTTAACATTTTCGTTAGACCTCTAAACATATTAGATTTGTCCTAGTATGAATTATTCACTAGTTTTACCGATGACTAATCTCTCCTAAAGAACATGCATGACAAGCCATTTTTAGTGAAACCTCATGTGCCAACCACATTCTTTGTATCTTGGTTGGATTAATATCCAAGATTTAGAGGTGCTAATTGGACCCAAGAGCATTTGAATTATAGCCCCAACGATAGCTCACAGTTTTAAGTAAATAATTTATGGTTCGTTATTTGATAAAATATTGAGTGTTCAAAAGATATATTTTCGTAGAGAAGAACTCAATAGAAGAAAATGTGAAAAGAAAAAAAATAAGTTTTTCATCTACTACACAGTTAAAATAATAGAAGTATGTCTTTGGTAGATGACACAAAAGCATATCTAGACTCTTTCAAAAGCCATCATAATGTCACTTGCATCTAACTATCATTTGGTGATAAAAAAAGGAGCATTTAATAACTAAATACAAGAACATTAGTGAAGTTTCGAAAAACAATCTCATACTATTAGTCCCCAAGCTATTAATTAAAAACCACTTCTAGAAAAAAATCTGAGTCGGATCTACCACATCCTCAACAATCGAGACCTTATCGTAGAAGAGGTCCTTGTTTCACGACTTTCAGATCAACCACACAACTAAATATCAGCCCAAAGTAAATCTATTTTGGGACCTAATATTTTACCCAAAGGAGGAAATTAAAGACCTAGAAAAAGTAAAATAAATTGTGTGATATTACCATTTAACCAACTCAAAATACCATACCAAATGAAAGAATCTTTAATAGCAATCTAATAGTGTAAATTTCAACAAACACACGAGGGAGAAAGTGGATTTATTCGTTCACGGTCAATAATTAATGTGGCACATTGCTTTGTTACTATCAATTGCATGACTTTGAATGATTCCACTTTTGTGAATGAAGATATACCCTAACCAAAACAAGCCAATAGCAAATTAGAGATAGATACTTAAAGTGGAAGGAAGAAACCTTGAGGCTCAAATTTAATTGCATTACATCATCCACAACATCATCTTCATGTTAATATATACTATCAGTGGGAGAGTAATATATATACTCAAGATATACGTTTTTTGTGAATCCAACCAAAAGGGAATATTAATTTTCGGTCCTTCATTTGGTTCAATATTTTTTATTCCATATATTATTATAGCCTTCGTAAAAAAAAATTATTATAGCCCTCAAGTGTAATATACTCCATTAATATTTGGCAATTTTTAGGAACAAAATTCAACACTATTGCTTGACATTTTTATAGATACTTAAAATGAGCTGGAATTTTATTCTTCAACACAAACAAAAGTGAAAAAATGCGAATGGGATAAAGATAGAACATAGTATGATTGGATTTAGACAAAAGTACATCATTTATTTTATTTAATCGTAAAAATTACAAGACAAATCTTACAATTAAACAAGAAATAAGATTTCATAAGCAATTTTGCCTAGAATTTACTTTACTGTTAAGATATACTCTACCTTAAATTGGATAACATCCCTTCACCCTAAAATTTCATTCTAAAAAGATGAATTTATTTTTAGTTTAGTTACTTTGCATGTATCCTTAAACTTGTTGAGAATTTTTAAATAGGTCTTTAAATTAAAAATAAAAATAAAATTGTAATCAGATTCATGAACTAACATAATATTTTTAATTAGGTGTTAGTCAACATGACGTGACATGTCATTCCCTTCATTTCCACCTATTAACAAAATTTCCGCATCATTATTATTTAAAAAAATTATATTTTAATCATAAATCCTATTTAAATTATTATATTTTAAACAAAAATATTTTTTAAAAAATCACAAAAACCATATTTAGTTTTCTTCTTCCCTCAATGAAACACACGCTTTCATTCTCCCATCTTTCTCTGACCACCTGCAAGCGACCGTACCACTACACACGACTTTTGCACTGTGTGCGAAGGCACCAATGGTTGTGACAACACTCTGTACGAGAAAGTCAATGCCTCTGATAAAAAGTCAACATATCTAACAAAGTATTTGACAAGAGAAAAAAGATCTTATGCAGACAAGGAATGCATTTCCTTTGATAACCTGCCTCTGGTTATCAAAGCTGCTTCTGGTAAATCTGTCTTTGATAATCTGTTGGCTCTGATAGTTCTGCCTCTGATTGTTCTGTACCTTTGAGCATTGCTTCTGGCCCAATAAACTTTTCTTTCATCACTGCTTTTGGTCTAGTAAACCTACCTCTGATGATTGCTTTTGGTCCAATAATTTTGCCCTTGGTAACCCATGCTTCTAGTCAAGAAATCATGTTTCTGATGCTCTTGCATCTGGTCAATAAATTATGTTTCTGGTTGTTTTGTGCCTAAGATCAAGAACATTATACTTCAACCAAACTGAAATCAAAATACTTAAGGAAATTCTAGGTTCCAATTTATGTTCAACGATTAGAATTATTCTTAACGGACCTATTGTTGAATTCAAATGAAACACCATGCTGAAGGATACAAGGTCAATCCATAAAGGACACTTGGTCATCCCTTAAAGGAAAAATACAATGTTTTAACTACTTCTACAAAAGAACATGCATTCTAAGTTGAAAAAGTGGAATAACAACTTGCAACATTTTAAAAGCGAAACAAACATAAAACAACAAGAAAAACACATCAAAAGGGTATGAACGAAAAATCATCTCAGTAGAGAGTTACTAGAATTGATGTAAATCAGTCAAAGTGTTTTCATACACTTGAACTAATATAGGATTGAATATATAACATCCTCTCAATAAGAGTTAGAATCCTTGAATCAAACTTTATGCTAAATCAAACACAAACTAGAATTGATGTAAATCATTCAAAGTGTTTTCATACACTTGAAAAAATATAAGATTGAATATGTAACATCCTCTCAATGAGATTTATAATCCTAGAAACAAAATGTGTGTCAATTTAAACACAAACTTGAACTAATGTAAATTAGTCCGTTAGTGGCAACAACACTCATGAACCTCAACAGTAATTTGCCAGAATGTTGAAGAATGGTTCTAACAACAACAATCTAGATAGGTTAGAGAAATAATACTCAAAGTCTGAAGAGGCAGAGTAAATAATACTTGTAAAGGCTAGAGAAAGAATACTCAAAGTTGAAGATATAGAGTAAATAATACTTGTAAAGCCTGGAAAGGTTGGAGAAAGAATACTCAAAGCTTGAAGAGGCAGAATAAATACTACTTGTATGTTATTGGTAATATATTGGATTAAGTCATCGACGATATTGAGGCAAAATTTCTCTGTAACGGACGGACTAGATGTAGCAACTGTTGTGTTGTGAACTAATATAAAAATATATGTGTCTTACTCTTTCTCCATTTCTTTTATCTTAGTTCTTTATTATTCAACTTTATTTTGACTAGACATGATTTATTTTGACTTCACATTTTTCAACAAAATGTGTGTCAATTTAAACACAAACTTGAACTAATGTAAATTAGTCCGTTAGTGGCAACAACACTCATGAACCTCAACAGTAATTTGCCAGAATGTTGAAGAATGGTTCTAACAACAACAATCTAGATAGGTTAGAGAAATAATACTCAAAGTCTGAAGAGGCAGAGTAAATAATACTTGTAAAGGCTAGAGAAAGAATACTCAAAGTTGAAGATATAGAGTAAATAATACTTGTAAAGCCTGGAAAGGTTGGAGAAAGAATACTCAAAGCTTGAAGAGGCAGAATAAATACTACTTGTATGTTATTGGTAATATATTGGATTAAGTCATCGACGATATTGAGGCAAAATTTCTCTGTAACGGACGGACTAGATGTAGCAACTGTTGTGTTGTGAACTAATATAAAAATATATGTGTCTTACTCTTTCTCCATTTCTTTTATCTTAGTTCTTTATTATTCAACTTTATTTTGACTAGACATGATTTATAAAAGTAAGTTGAATGTGTTGATAAAGATAGCATTTGTGCAAAGAAATCGAAGTATAAATTGAAAATGACATAACACAATTCAACTCCAATTTTCTTGTGTTTTCCAACACCTTCACATATATCCTTAGCAACACAGTTGAAACACCAATCATGGTACCTAGACAACTGATGCTCACGACACATGGCAAGAGAAAAGTTTATGTTCTAAGACCTGACACTCAAGGAAGGAGGATGTGTAAGATTTGGAGGAAACCAGAAAGGTGATATTATTGGTATAGGTAATGGTTTCTTACCCTCTCTTGAAAATTTTATGCTTGTAAATGGACTATTCATAACCTACTGACCATAACTCAATTAAGTAATCGTGTTTATGATGTTGTCTTCAGTTAAATGTTTTATAAAGCAATTAGTCAAATAGATAGTTTTGATAAAGGGGAGATTGTCAAAACCAGGTTAGTTTAAAGAACAATGATTCTCAATTATTTTGATAATCACAAAATCACTTTATTAGAACAATTTATGTTATAATGAATTTGTTTAAGTTGGCAGACTCTCTAAAGTATGTTTTTAAAGACTTCATATTGGATCTTTCGTTGTACAAAGAAATAAAATCATCAAATCAATAGCAATGCTCTATGAATCTGAGAAATATAACTATTCATTTAATTATGATCAAAGTGCTCTCTAAGGCAATCTCAACACACCTATGTTATTATTCGTTTGATTCTAATCGACGCACTCACAATATGCCACAATTAAATCTAGTTAACAAAAGCTCACTCTAATACATTTGCGTCTAAAAAATTTGGCAACTCAGTTTTGAAGGTGCAAACACGAGAAGAGGGTTGAATTGTGTTTAATTTTTTCATTCTTTGATTAAAATGGTTTGGACTTGATGATTTACTTGGAATAGAAGCAATAACAAAATTAAGGAGTACGGGAATAAAGTGACACAAGTAATTTATCATGGTTCACAACTAACTTGGGTAATCCAGTCCCTTCACTCGAAAGGATTTAATCCACTCATTCAACAACTTTAATTGCAAAGCACCTGACAACCCCAGACTTTTGATGAACACACACCTTGACTCTACTAACCAAGTCTTCTCCACACAATCTGACAACCTCAGATTGTTGAAGGCACACTAACACCACTATCAGGTTTGAATACAAAAGTTTGAAATTTGAGTAGTTGCTCCTAACAATCTAATTATAACAATGACTATCACACTCTAAGAAAAACACTTAGAAAATATTTCAAATTCGAACAAGTGTTTCTCTCTTTGAACCCTAAGATGAATTTGGAATTCTAAGCTTGAGTTCTATTACTCTTTTCTGATTTTTTGATGATCTTCTTCTTTAGTCTTGGGTATCTATTTATAGATAAAATCAAGGCTTCAATTGCATGTTTAATTATGAATTGTATCTTCATTCTTAGTTTGATCAACAATGATCTTATTCAAAAATAATTTTGAACATGATACTTTTTTATAAAATGTTTTTTAGCCAATTCTTTATTTCTAAATCCAATCTGAGCAGTTCTACTAGATTGATTTTGTTCATATTTTATTCAAGTTGAGTTTGTTAATTCTTCAGATTGATTTTTTTCGTATTTTGTTCAAATTGAGTTTATAAATTCTTTATAAGGATATTGTTTGTATTTAGTTAAGATTGAGTTTGTAAATTCTTTAGATTGATATAGTTCGTATTTTGTTAAGATTTTTTTTGCAAATTCTTCATATGAAACTTCCTTCCTATTGCTTGCTTTGATCTGGGCGGAAACATAGTGTTTGATCGATTCTTGAACTTTCACGAGCACAAATATGAAAAATTCCAATTCAATATTTTATCATTTGTCAAAAAATGAATCATATATTTGCAAATAATAAATGTATCTTCTTGTAAACAACTCTTGATCATATCTTCTTGTAAATAATTCATATTTTTTTTGTAGATAAATCTTAATCACATCTTCTTGTAAATAATTCATATCTTCTTGTGATAAATATTGATCAAATCTTCTTGTAAATAATTCATATCTTGTAATAAATCTTGATGAAATCTTCTTGTAAATAATTCATATTTTCTTGTAAATACATCTTGATCAAATCTTCATTAAATCTAGACTATATCTTCTTTTCAATTTGGTCAAAGATTTTCTTCAATTATAAATATAAACCAAATCTTATTTTAGATTGTCTTCAAAAATACGAATCTTTTTTCATACTATGTGAAGTTAAATATATTGTTCTCATAAATTTATGTAAATCAATGCAATTGTCATAAACTTTAATTGCTTTGGTGTTTTCTATATAAAGGTGTGTGATCAAAACTGAAAAACATTTGTGCAATAACACTTGTGCAATTAATTCATCACCTTCTAAATATCATCCTCTATTGAATTAGGGAGAAGAAAAACACTTGTGCAATAAGACAAGATAGTTTGTACTACATATTTAAGTAGAACTTCTCTACCAACTTGAGAAAATATTTTTTTGCTCCAACTTGTAATTTTATTCCAAATTATATCTATTATATTATCAAAGATAGGATTTTTGATTTTGCCAATCATGGAGGTAATTTCAAAATATTTACCAATGCCAAGGCTATTTCAAACATCCAAAATAGTCGATATAGTAATCTTCATTGTGTCATCCACATTCTAGCTAAAATAGATTTTTGATTTTTTTTTTTTTTTTTGATGTGATAGATTGCCCTCTTGTCCAGGAAAAAGTGGATATAATATTTTGAACTACTCTAGCCTCCCTTTCAGTAGCTCAGGAAAATAACAAACTATCATCTGCGAAACAAAAAATGTGAAATGATAGGTGTTCTATGACATACCTACACACTATGGGGAAGACATTGATTTTCGACCTGCATACTAAAAGTAGTCAAACCTTTAACACAAAGAACGAATTGATAAGGAGACAAAAGATCTCCTTGTCTCAAACCCTTGCTCAGAATAATATGAACCATATTATCCTCATTCACAAGAACCATGTATCGTACATTCATGACACATTTTCATCCACTCAATCCATTTTTCATGAAAACCCATACAGTGCAGCACTGCCAAAAGATTTCTCTAATCAATTTGATCATAAATCTTAGAAAGTGTTGTGTGCCTTTGTTGATTCTTCATTTTTCAATATTCACTAAATTTCTTGAATTAGAAAAATCACGTTAGAAACTTTATTTTATCATGCATAACCTTAGATGCATGTTAGAAACATCTTTGAAAGTCATGCAATTCGTTAAAAATATTTTTAAAGTGATTTTAACTACATACTAAATTGACTCACATATGTGTGAATCAACTTACAAAGGCCCTGAAATCAATTTAGAATGTTTTGAACAGGTAAGTTCACCTTGCGTGTAATCGACTTACCAAACCCTCTGAAAGCTGATGAGTCAACCCATATAGTACATAAACGATTCATACAATGTGTGAATTGATTCATACGACCTATAGAGTTCAATTTTTACAGTTAAAAAAATAGATACTTGTGTTGCATTGGATTGTACTTCAATAACTAAACCATGTCAATTTAAATATTGGCATGTGACGTCATTCATTCATTCAAGAAAATAATAAAAATAAAACACTTTATTTGATTCAAAGTATTGTGTGATTGAGTTCTTGGGAAATAAATATTAAATGTGGAGTATTCGTTGTTTGGATTGATCCCTTAGGGAAAAATTGAGATGTTAATTGGTTGCATCATGTAACAGCAGGAAAGTAGAATATTTTCAGTACTAGATTGGTGATTATTCTAGGGTGATTGATACTTTCAAGGTTGAAAGGTGTCTTCATCTTGAAGGTGTTAGTTCATATTATTCTTGAATGCTATTTTTTTTTTATAGAAAATTTGGTTATCTTGAATTCTTTTTAATATAAATTTTGGTTCTTAAGCCTTTACAGAAGAATGAATTGTTTATACATATTTTGTAATAAATTGTCGACGAATCTTGTTGTAATCAATTATCAACAGATCTTGTAAATGTTCATATTACATAAAGGAATAAACTTTTATTCTTGTTGAATGAGGACATGATATATTTTAGATATTGAGTACGAGTAATGGTATCAATATAAATATCACTTTGATTTTTACTTTTCTTTGTCTTTTTACTTTGTATGTGGTTTTTTCAAATTAGTTTTGTTCAAGGTGTTTGGAGGCGATTAAAACTATTTTCTATTCATTCAAATTAGTACTTGAACATATATATTCATTATTTTGAATGTTAAGGTTAAAATCTATTTTTCAATGGTTTCAGCGATCATAAATTGGTTTTATTTTGTTATATTTTTCTTTCAATTAATTAGTTGTATTCAATTTGATTTCATATTAATTTTATACGTAAGTTGATGGATCTGATCAATAGTTGAATAAGTCAATCAACATCTTCTTGCTTAAAATGTCTAATCGCATATCGGGTAATTGCAATAACTCTACATTTTATGTGCAAAACATCCAATAAAAATAGCTACTCTCTTCATGTTTCATAAAAATAACACTTTAACAAAAAAAATATATGATAAATATTTTAGACTCTACTCAACCCTTTCTAGAGTTTTTAAGATCATATCGTCTAATAAAGGGGGGTTTTATTTTACTTCAAACTAGATTAACTCATTTCATTGCATAAAATTTCCAAAATACATCTAAGTATGTAGAAACTACCAGCTTGTACCACATGTTTAAGTAGAACTTCTCTACCAGCTTGAGAAAACATTTTGCTGCTCCAACTTATAATTTTATTCCATATTCTATCTATTATATTATTAAAGATATATCGTTTGCTTCTACCGATCAAGGAGGTAAGTAGTGGCGGAGCTTAGTAGGGACAAGGGGGGCCGCAGCCACCCCAAGCCTTCCTCTCTCTTCCAAACCTTCCTCTCTCTCCCTTTTGCTTACAAGTTACAACATTTCTCTCTCCCTCCTCTAGAAATCACAACAATTGCGTTTGCCGCCTCAGATCGCTTCTCTGTTTCTCTGCCAGATCAGGGATCAATCGCTCCTCTATTCGCTGCGGGCCTGCGGCCGCCTCTGCCTGACTGCCTCCGTGGCCGTGCGCTCTCGCCTCTTTGTTCGCCACAACTTCATCTGTCCCCAGATCTGCGTTGCTGCTTTGTTCAAAAGATTCGGATTTCTATTTTATTAGTACTGATTTTTATTAGTTAATTTTGATTTGGAATTCTGTCAGTTCGAATTGTCGCTCCTGTGTTAGTTTTTAGTTATCCATGAGTTTTACATATCCTAAGAATTTAACTTATATGGCAGTACCCCATATTTGTGTGTAATTCTACTTTTTGCTTATGTTGTTCAGTTAGAATGAAATTTAAAGGTTATTTTGTTAGTGTTGAGTTTGAAGCTTTGATTTGGAGTTTCAATTAGACATTAGTGCTGATTTTTGTTTAGAGTTTTTGTGTTGCATATAAGGTGTTTGATTTTATGTTCATATAAAGTGTTTTAGTTTTTTTGTTGCACATAAGGTGTTTGATTTTATGTTCATATAAAGTGTTTCAGTTTTTTTGCTGAATATAATGTGTTTGAGTTTTGTTGCATTTTTGTTCGATTATTTTTGTCTATATAAAGTGTTTTATTTTTGTTGTTGCATATGTTTTATGTTTTCTAAATTATTTCATACTTCACCTTATATTTATTACAATTTAATTTTTGTTATATAATATTATTTATATATTTAATTTATTATATATTATATTTTTATGTCGGCCACCCCAAATTTTTTTATCAAGCTCCGCCACTGGAGGTAAGTTCAAATATTTGCCAAGGCTAATTCAAACATCCAAAATAGTCAATATAGTGGTCTTCATCGTGTCATCCACATTCCAACTAAAATAGATTTTTTATTTTTTCATGTTGATAGATTTCTATGAATGTCCAGGCAAAAGTGGGTATAATATTTTGAATTATTCAGCCTCCCTTTCGTTAGCTCCGAAAAATAACAGACTATCATCTACAAACAAAAAATGTGAAATGATAGGTGCTCTACAACATACCTACACACTATGGGGAAGACGTTGATTATCGACCTACTTACTAAAGGTAGTCAAACCTTTAGCACAAAGAACAAAGTGATAAAGAGACAACATATCTCCTTGTCTCAAACCGCTCCTCAGAATAATATGACCCATATTGTCCTCATTTACAAGAACGGTGTATCATACGTTGATGACACACATTTTCATCCACTGAATTCATTTTTGAAACGTTCTGTTTCATTAAAAGATTTATTTATTTTTAATATTAATAAATTAAAACCAACTTCCCCCCACTTTCTTTTCCATCCCACTTTTCCCCTTTCTTCTTCTCTCCCTTTCGCCTACTTCACCCTCACCCTCATTTTTCATTTTTTTTTCTTTTCTTTTCCTCTTCTTCTTCTCACATAAAGCCAAGCTAGTCTCCTTAAATCTTAAACCCATAGGAAGGATATACAAGTGCTTGGGTATAAGTTTTGCGTTAGGGTTGTGCTCTAAGGAAGAAGAAAGGTAACAATTTCTTGAGAGTTGTTTATTGAGACTCTTTGAGGTAAATACACAACTCTAATCCTAGTATGAATTCCTAGAAAAATGTAGTTTTGTTAAAAAAAAATTATTTTGTGCTTAGAGTAGGTTTAAATGTTTTTTTATGGTTTCCTAGAGTTAGCTAAACTTTAAAATAATTTTTTTCTAAAGTCTTGGGAATATTTTTGATACTCAGATATGTCAACTGAGATCCCGCCGGCTACTCTGAGAGTTGTTGGAGAGCAAACTTAGACGATTCTTCATAGTTTTGAGTTGACGACGGTCATCGTCATATATTTTTTAAATGTTATAATTATTATTTTACTCGCTTTCTATGTTAAAGTATTTATTTAAAAATTTTGGAAAACACAACCTTTGAAATTTATCTCGATTTCGTCATTTACTCATTTTAATGGTCTTTATTATATAATATATTGTTAGTTTGATTTACATATATATATTAAGAGTATTTAAATATTAATTAATTGTTATGTGATTGAATATATTTTCCATGAATTGCGATGAAATGAAAAAAATGATTTTAAATACGTGTTTTGGGAAATCGTTGTTCTAATTATTAAATCGTTAACGGCGTTAGGTGCACCTAGTTACCTCGTTTTGATTAGGGGGAATTACCTATTAAATGGAGTCGCCTCTATGAGAAATGTCATCCGCAGGAGGAGAGGGCTATCCGTTAGATGGAGTCACCCCTAAGGCAAAGGCCACCCTTAGGAGGAAAGGGCTATCAATGAGATGAAGTTGCATCTTGGTTCTCAAGGATTTGAAATTTTACTTGATTGATTTTCATGATGATTTTAATGTTATTCATTTTGATTTCGCTTCGCTATAAATGGAATTTTTAATATTTCTAACTGAGCAACTAAATTATAAGTTTAATGGTTTTATTATGTGTATATCATTATTGCTACAAGATTTAAAAACAATTATTCGTGCATTTTTGGGTTTCCCTTCTAGTTGATGGTGGTTGTTGTCTCCTCACTAAGTCTTTGTGACTTACCCCTTCATGTTGTTTATTTTTTTCAGATTCGCAGACAGCTGATAGAAATCTGTTAGTAGATTCAAGTTTCGACCATATTTCTTTTTTTGGTAGGCCTCTTTGATTGATGACCATTTTTGTAACGTCTGTTGAGTCTGATGTAAATTGTAGCTATTTTGGAGTCTAGAAAGTTTATTTTTTTGGGAAGTGTATTAAGCAATTTAATAATGTTATTTGAATTATGACTGAATTAAAAGTTAAACAGGGATTTTATAAATTTAGAGAATGTTGAAGTTACAGATGATACTTTGTCGAAATTTCGAGAAAAAGTATATATATATA
>NC_021160.2:34129460-34145856 GCF_000331145.2 Cicer arietinum | reverse complement strand
TTATATAATATATTTTCTCTATAAAGAGAGAAAAAATATATATATATATATATATATATATATATATATATATATATATATATATATATGAAATGGTTAGAGAACGATCTAGTTGTTTAATTGTTAAGTTATTTGATAGACTTGTCAGGCTAGGAGTATAGCTTGTGCGCCGGTCACGACATTTAGTTTTCGGGTCGTGACAATTTTGCATGAAAACCCATACAATGCGGCACTACCAAAAGATTTCTCCAATCAATTCAATCATAAACCTTACAGATATCTATTTTTAATGTTGCATCCCCTTTGTTACCACGGGTTTTTTTACATTTTAAGTAATGAAATTTCTGATTCAACCATCATATTATCAAGTATAGATCAATCTACCACAAAGTCAAATTGTTCAAGAGGGACACGCTTGTATAAAACTTTTTGCAATTTGTTAGCAAATACTATAGTAAGAATTTTCTAAATCACGTTACATAAAGAAATTGGCCTAAGGTCCTTCATAGACATAGGACATCACACTTACGTATAAGAACAATATTAGTATCCCCATGAACTACGAATAGATAATTAGAAATAATAAATTTAGTTAGAGTTAGTTAGTTTGTTAAGTCTTTATTAACTATATTTTTATATTATAGATAATAAAGTTAGTTAAAGATAGTTAAAGGTAGTTAATTAGAGGTAGTTAGTAATAATTAGTTAGTTGAGTATCTACTAGCTTTATATACAGAGCATTTCATATTTTTCTGGTATCTTTTATTCATCAATATAAAATATTTTAAAGAATTTTTCTCAAGTTTATTTTTAATGAGATGAATCTTCAACTCTTAGATCCTGTGATTCTAACGTAGATCCATCCTGCAACCATCTTCTACACGCTTGAATGATATCAATTCCACATAAGGACCAAAAACGTTTCTAAAAAGTCGAGTTTAAAGCATCTGGTCCTAATACTTCGTCATAGTGCATTTGAAAGGCTGCAGTTTTGAACTCATCGTCCTTAAAAGGAGAAGTTAGCATTTGATTGTCGACATCAGTGAGGCCCGGTTGAATAACATCCACAACCGGTCTCTATTGAATAGGAGACGCATCAAAGAGAGTGGAGAAATAGTGATGGCTAAACTTGCACAAACATACGTCATTGTCAACCAAAGTATGATCATTGCGATGAAGCTGCTGAATCCGATTATGTTTTTGTTATGTGATGTTGTTGTCGCATGGAAGAACTTAGAGTTCATATCACCGCGGTGCATCCAAAAAACTTAGGCATGTTGCTTCCAAAATGAATCTTCTTGAGCTAGCAAAAATGATAGGTGTTGCTTGAGGCTAAAATCACTTCTTTGAGGCTAAACTTGAAGTGTTATGACATTGAAAAGGCATGTCACATTATTATTCATGGACTCTACGCTAGAGGTTAGAAGTCAATTTAAATGTGAACAACTATTAATAAATCCTACAATAAACCAACTTTAGAAATGTAAAGAGGCAACCCAAATGTATTAGTCTCGTTTATGTGTGAAAAGTGATTATCAAGCTGCCACTTAAAGTGCCACCGATCAATTTCCATTAAGTTTTATACAAGGAACCCAACCATGTACTAATTGCATAATGTGAATGCCACTTTTTCAGGGACAAATACGTAGATCAATGTGTTATTTCTCATGTGGGGAGGAAGGGTGCACTTCAAAGTTTATTCAAAATTTAATCTAACCAATGTACTTAGACTTTATTTATTTTTAGTCCCACTTATAAAGGGAGGGCATACTTCTAATGTTTTGGATGTCTCAAGGCTCAAGGCAATTGAAGATTCACACTTTGTATAAAAGAGAAAGAAAAAAAAAAGTTGTACGAGCGTGACTTCTATTCCACGGGACTGACAAAGGTATATGATATGAGCCGGATCTCCAAAGGTGGTGTATATGAAAACATTGCAACGTGGAAATTACTAGAAGATCGAGGTGAAGTGAAAGCTAATTGAAATAGTGTGTACCTTACGCTTGAGGACATTACTAGATGCGTGAATCTCACTATGAATTGCAGATCAACGCCTGATCGTGATCATGTGGTCGTTGATTCTCAGATAAATATTATGCTTTTGATGTTGGGTCTTCAGTGAGGAAGTCCAATTGATATAGGCTTTGGCCTATTCAAGAATAGTGTATAAATTTTGGGTTTTGTTTTCATTTGATCAAAATGATGAGCTAAAAGATTACCATATTAGCTAGATAAATAATCTTCCGTAAAATAAATTATCACTTTCTTAATTTAAAGAACGTAAGAAAAACTTCTTAGATAATTTTCCAAACTTGTAAGAAACCATGACAGATAATTAAACTTTCCCTGGTGTTCTTGCAGGAAGATGGGCCACGGAACCTTTCTCGTTCAAATAATGACAAGATTAAGAAACATGTTTTTAAACATACATAAGATACTAAATTTAGCTCACCAATGTTACAAATCATGTTGAGCAAAACTAGCAACAGAGCTGCTATCATTGCCATCTTAATCTCCCTGATCCTCTATTCATCATCTATAGTTGCCTATAGCAGATTGCTGAACAGACTCTACCTTCCATCATCACTGACAGGCCCTGAGTCCCTAGCATTTGATTCCATTGGTGGAGGGCCTTACACTGGTGTTTCTGATGGAAGAATTCTAAAATATGATGGACCAAATTCTTGTTTTCTTGAATTCGCTCACATTTCACCAGATAGGTATGTGTCCTCTAAACTATAATGTGTAAAAATTGTCTATTATTATATAATTTATAATAAAAGAGTTTATAATTTATAATAGAAGAGTTTAGTCCCCACAATTTGTTGAATTATGATTCAAGTTTCAGCTAAGAGAAATGTCCACATTTATTGTTCAGCTTCACCGGTCATGTATGTATCATCTAAACTAATGCGTAACAGTTGTCTATTATATAATTTATAGTAGAAGAATATAGACTCCACAATGTGTTGAATTAAAATTCCAATATCTGTCGAGAGAGATGTACAAATTTAATGATAACAACCAACATTTTTCATTTCAAAAAAACTCTTATACAAGGAGATATACATATTCATTTCAAAATGTGATATATATATATATATATATATTTCCTTTGATGTAACTAAAGATTGTTTAGGTTAAACTATGCTATTGTTAGTACAGGGACAAAACAATGTGTGATGGAATTTCTGACTTCTCAGAACTCCAAGAAACATGTGGGAGGCCTATGGGGTTGAGTTTCAATTACAAGACAGGGGAATTATATATAGCCGATGCATATTATGGGCTTGTGAAGGTTCCTTATGATGGAGGTACTGCAACACAACTTGTTGCTAATAATGAACAAGGCAACCCTTTTGGGTTTCTTGCTGGTTTGGATGTAGACCCCCAAACTGGAATCGTTTATTTCACGGAAGCCAGCTCTGCTTACAAGATCAGGTAATCCATATTTCTATCTCAGGATTTTTTTTCATACTTTTTTTGCATTTCTAGCTGGTGGTGATGTTAGAGGTGGGAAATGGACAATGATTGAGTTTGTAAACGTTGTATATTGTTGTATCTCATTTGGCATGGTCTCAATCTTCAGGAATGGAGTGTCATTATGACCTTAAAGTTTGCATAAATAAACTTTTCTTTAAACAACAAACAATTCATTGAGAATTAAAAAGCAATACAATGTGGAATCTGATAATAAAATTGGAGACTACCCGCAAACGAAACTGATCTCACAAACTTGGGGAAAGTTACCATTGAAATGAATTATAAGGTTGTAGCTGATCTGCATAAATAACTTTTAGACCCTGTAATATTCTTTTTCCAGTTAGAAACATAAAACTTTCAGTTTAATATCTTGAAAATAGAATCATTTGTTTTTGGTGCTATTGTTTGGATTTTAGTCGTGTGATCTGATCTGTGTTGAATTAGTTCTTGTAATATATATAGAATTTAATTATTTAAGTCACTAGAACATGACATTCACTTTATTTTACTGAAAATAATTCAATGCAACATGATAATAAATCAAAAACAACAATCTCCAAAAGAAATGTTTATATCCTTTGGCTACACATTATTTGCAATGACTAAAAGCAAAAAAGTTGTATACTGAAGGAATTAATAGATTCCTTAGGCCTTTACCAAAGAAAAACATGGACTATGTTTCATGGTCAATTCTTAAACATACACTTTATATACACAACTTATTCAAAGTTCAACATAAATCACAAAGATGATGATGAAAACAAAAGAGAAAAGATAATAAAGTCCTTACTGAAGTCATTTTAATGCTATGTTGCATTTTTATTTGATGGTAATCTGTCCAGACAAGAATTGTTCATAGTAGAAAATGTTCTATCTAATCTTGGGCTCTTGGCCAATAAGAATTGTGACCTAAAATTTGCAGGGATCTCCATAAGTTGCTAAATGGCACGCAGGATTATTCTGGAAGACTATTCAGATATGATCCAACAACCAACGAAACAACATTGTTGCTCAGTGATCTAGCTGTTGCAGCAGGGGTAGCAGTAAGCAACAATGGTTCATTTGTCCTTGTTAGTGAGTACATGGCAAACAGAATCAAGAGATTCTGGCTTAAAGGACCTAATGCATATACTTCAGATATATTCTTGCGGCTTCCAGGAAGACCAGATAACATCAAAAGAAACTCGGCGAACGAGTTTTGGGTGGCTGTGAACTATCCTTTTGGTTCGCCGCCACCACCGATACCTCCTGTTTTGCCTCTAGGACTTAGAGTAAATGAACAAGGTTTAATTATACAGGCTGTGCCTCTTGTTGAGGAGTTTAGCACTGAATCAGTCAGTGAAGTTCAAGAATCTGAGGGAAAACTCTATGCTACGTCGTTGCATGAATCCTATGCTAACATTCTCACACTCTAGTTTTTCCCTCACTGCTGCTGTGTGTATGGTAATAAAAGTATATAAGGGTATAAAATAAATAAAGAATTTATTGATCCATGTATGATACTATGATAGAGAACTAGAAAACCTCATTGATCTTCTAATCATTTGCAGCACTATTTTGTCGAAGATCGAGTCCAAGATATATATTGTGCAACTCGGGGAGGTTAGGCAGATAAAATAAATCCATTACAAACTCCCTGCCCTCACCTGAATTCTACTTCCTTACATTCTGCATAAACTCAACCTCATTCAGATGAAAATGTAAAGAAATCATTTTAGAATATCAAAACCACATCATATGATTACATGCTAAGCTAATGGAGCAAAGATATAGTTAATTGCCGCCCTCCTAGCTACTCTGTTGTATCTAAACCTACATAGCAGCAATACTTTAGATTAAAAGCGTGTCTAGTGTCAGAAATGTGTCGATGTCAGTCATGGACGCAATTCCAACACATTGAATTTTTTAAATTATTACCAGTGTTGATGTGTCACAGTTAGTGTAGTGTCTGGCGTTGTCTATTGTATTTCATAGATTTACACATTTTTTATTGGACATTTAAATATGGAAAATCATGGGTTGTGAGAGTAATCTTACAGAACAAAGATCAATTCCTTCTATGGAGTAAATTATATGAATTTGATGGCCATATTGCTGGTACACTCCCCAAAATAGTTATATATCACTATCATTTCATGAAGACATTCATAAATAAGTGTTGCTTTAGGCTTCTTTAAAAGATCTTGCCCCTCATTATTGAACTAGTTTTTATCGCATGACATGCAGTGCATATCAAGAACAGAAGAAGAAAAGAAATATTTTCATATAAGCAATAGCTATTTTCATATAGTCAAAAGATAAAATGTGATCAAACTATTTTCATATAAGCAATAGCTATTTTCATAAGATTTTGGTGTAGAGCTTATCAAAATTAGCTGAAAACAGCTTATGGACATATCATAAAATTATTTTCATAAGCTATATCAAACACTTTGATAAGTGCTTATGCAATTAGATATGACATGTACCAAAGCGGTCTCTACAAACACTCCCAAACACAGTAGGACTCTTAATCTACTTGCAATATGTTTACAACCTTTCAAATATTACCATTTCAATTAATAGTGGTAAAGTATCTATTTCCTTCACAGTATTCATAGTAAGGTAATTACTTATCAGCAATCAAATATAACCTAGTTTAACAACATTAACTTAACAAATTTCATAGATCTATACCTTAGTACGATATAAAAAGTATTTAATGTATGATGGATTCGCTTGATGGAGGCTAAGAAGCCTTCTTTTCATCTTTTAAGATTTGAGAGGAAAAAATCGTTAGAGAAATGAGATTTTAAAGAAGAGCAGTGTAAAGATGGCGAGAAAAAGTGTTGCGAGGATTAGGCCTCTGATGAATAAAGGCATAGCTCAGAATCAGAGGCACAGATACTCGCTACAATTTTAATGGCCCCATAGCAGAAGGAGTATCGCATAATTTGATGAATAGGAAAAACTTCAACCCTAAAACTAAAACTGACGGGAGAGGTAAGTAAGGTAAGGACTGCGGAGAGTATAAACATGGATACATTTTTTTATTTGAATTTAAAATAGTTATGTTTAAGGGCATAAGAAGTAAACCAATTATTTAATTTTGAAGATCTAAATCAAACTAATTTAATTTTAAATCAAAGCAAACCTATTAAGTCCAATATTTATTAGTTTGGTTACACATTTAAAATCGATCATTTGAAATCCGAATTAAATTATTATATTTTATTAATATATATTTTATTTCAACTAATTATTTATCTTGAAAAAAATATGTTTCATTTATGTAGTTTGCTAAATTATATATTTTTTTTTATAGTAGTTTATATCGTTATTTTATTAACCGTATAAAAAGTCTATAATATTAGAATAAAAGTTAATTTATTTTAGAGTTTTTAAAATATCATATTAATTTTTTTTTTATCATTTTAGTTTAGGTCGGATTTCATGAATAAAAATTATCAAAATCAGACGAAATCAAACCAATTAATTTTTGTTGGTTTGGATTTATTTTCTCTCAAAAGTCGAAGAAAATTGACTCATTACCCCAACTAAGTAAGTAGGTTTAATACATCCACTCAATAATTGTTGTATAAAGTGACAAACTATAAGAGTGACCACGTGTAAGATTGATATGAAATTTTTTATTTTTTATTATTATAATTAATCTACACAAAATTCTCCTACCCACTATGTATAATTAATGTAATAAGTAATTAATGTAACATGTCATTCACATACAACCATGAACTCAACCAACCACATGCTTACGATGGAAAAATATAACTCATTCAAGCATACATTTGCCTCGAAAGTAAAAATATTAAGTAAATATTTTCATTAATTCTCAATATCTTGAGTCCATCAAACTCAACCATATGTATTATAATAGTTTAAATATGAAATTTAATATAATTTATTCTTAACGACTAAAAAAATCAAGAGTCCACATTGAATATTATTCACTTTCTTATTCTCTAATCCTTAAGTATAATTAAATACGATGGTTATAATGCATGATGAAACTTAATAGTAGCCTCAACCATTATACTACCTTCCAAACAATAATTTATGTTTAATCCTCATGAACTATTCTATTGCCTTGAAATCATATGCCTCACTACCACCAAAACTTTAAAGGTTAATCGTTATTATCAAAATCACTTATTAATTCCACATAACTTGTTAATGCATATGTCACCCAAAACTTTAAATGTTACTCACTATTACGAAAACATTTTTGCTTCTCACACCCCTAATTTTTTTTAAATACCCAAAATACTTTTCCCTCTATATTCACTTAATCCCATCATTTCTATCTTCATCATCTTCATCTTCATTAACCTAACATCTTCAATCATTTTCATATATTCCATCTTCAATAATCTTGAACCATCTTCACATCGTAGTTAAAGCGAGTCAACTAGGTATGTATGTTGTTGTGTTTTTTAGTTTCAATTTTTTTTTCAAAATCTGGGTTTTATACGTGAACTCAGTTCACGTACATTTACGTTAATTGAATTCACGTACCTATAAACTTAAAAAAAATCCAGATGTTATGTGATTTAGGTTTACGTAGACATACGTGATTTAATATTGCGTATATCAATGGAGTTTATGAATTCACATAAGATACGTGAAATGAGTTAACTTATGTGTACATGAACTCACTTCACATATCATTTACATAAATTCAATTCAAGTAAACGTACATGAACTAAGTTCACATACAAGTCATATTATTGAAACATATGAGCCTTACGTGAACTGAATTCACGTACGTTTACTTGAATTCAATTCACGTAGATGATACGTGAAGTGAGTTCACGTATACGTATGTTAAATCGTTTCACGTAATACTCAAAATTGTGATTTTTTTTTTTTGGGTTTAGGAGTTAGGGTTTTTTATGTTATAGTTATGTTATTTTTTAGATGCAGTTAAATAGATCAAGGGAGAGACAACAGTGACGAAATGTATGAAGGTTTGGAACCTGATTTTGAGGAAATGTATTATGATTTGGATTCTGATTTTGAAGAAATGTATGATGATTTGAAACCTAATTTTGACGCTATGAATGATAAAGTTTAACCTATTATGATTGATTTGACTGATGTGTTTATCATCGGTATGTGTTTGATACACAAGATGATTTATTAAAATGGGCTAGAAATATTGGAAGGGAAAATGGTATTGTCGTTGTAATTTTTAGATCTGAAACTTCAATAGCACAACCAAGAACAAAGAAAAAATTAATTATTGGTTGTGAAAGAAACGGTAAATATAAACCTTGGAAGAATCTTAATCTTATGAGGAGTACTTGGACTAGAAAATATGAATATCCATTTAGATTGAGAGGAACACGATCAAGTGTTGGTGAGGGATGGCATCTGCATGTAATATGTGGTCTCCAAAACCACGAATTGGCCAAAAAAACTGACTGACCATACTTGGTGATATGACGAAGAACTTGGTAAAACCATAAAACATTTTAATGACACTGAGGGATCATAATGTTGAAAGTTTGACGACAATAAAAACAAGTTTACAATGCATGTCAAACATATCGTTCATCACTTAGAGGTAATAGAACAAAAATGCAACATCTTTTAACATTGATGGAATGCGACAAATACGTCTATCGATATAGGAAGGTAGAGGGTTCAGATGAGTTGAGGGACATATTTTGGGTCCATCCAGACGTTGTTACTCTTGTAAATAATTTTCAAATAGTACTGATTATGGATAGCACATACAAGACCTATAGGTATCGAATGCCATTACTTGAGATTATTGGTGTTACATCTACTAAAATAACATTTTGTGTGGGCACTACAAATTTTGAAAGAACAGATTACAAGTGAAGTTGAAGTCATCGTTACTGATAGAGACATTGCTTTGATGAACGCAGTTGAATATGTTTTTCCTAAAGCAATGAATTTATTATGCTTGTTTCATATATGCAAGAATGTCAAAGCCAAGTGCAAGATGAATGTGTTTCCAAAAAATAAGCAGGTGCAAATAATGGAGGCATGGGAGGCTCTTATTTACAGTTATGGTGAGGCTCAATACTACATGAAGTTGTCTATCTTTGAAGGAATTTGTAGTACCTGTTCTATTTTTTATGATTATGTACACGAGCAGTGGTTAATTCCTCACAAGGAAAAGTTTGTTGAGACGTGGACAAATAGAGTTATGCACTTTGGGAACATCACAACACAAAGGGTTGAGTCGGCGCATTGGAGTTTGAAAAGGATATTACAAGATAGCATTGGTGATATATGCAATGTTTGGGAAACCATTAGTAGCATGATTGTATTACAACACAATGAGATAATAGCATCATTTGAAAAGAACATCATCCAAAAGGTGCATCGACATAGTAACAAATTATACACCAATTTTTGTGGTGTTGTATCCAAAAATGCAATAGATCTCGTTGCGACAGAGTATGATGGCGTGAAGTATGTAGGTATTGATCAGAATGAGTGTCGTTGCACGATTAGGACAACACATGGTCTACCTTGTGCATGTGAAATAGCCAAGTATAGTATGATCCCACATTCCATTCCATTAGACGTTATTCATGTTTGGTGGAGTAAATTAACTTTCCATGTCAATGTATCGAGTAAACCTTCAAAGTTATCTGTGAAATATGAAATAGATGTGATAGTGAAAAAGTTTGAAGAACTTGATGTACCTGGCAAAATTTCACTTAAAGGTAAATTATGAGAGATCGCGTATTCATCCACTACATCGATGTGTCCACCTGTTGTCAAGGTTAAAACAAAAGGTGCATAAAAAAAAAGGCAAAAGTAAGGTATCAAAAAGAGATACATTAACCAAGCATGATCCATCTTGGTGGGAGTATGTGGATGCAAGTGTTCGATGCAGTGGCACAAATGCATGTAGCACTATAACAACCAGTAAAGTACAAAAGCTCGCACCTCGACCATCAGTTCAAAAGCTCACACCTCGACCATCAGTTAGCAAAGTTCAACAACCAACAGTTCTCCTCTTCAAAGATTGGTTGCCAGTTGAAATTCATAAGTTCATAGATAACATTATTGATGTCGGCGATGATGGTGATTGTGGATATCGTGCAGTTGCAGGTTTACTTGGAATGGGTGAGAACTGTTGGGCATTCATCCGTCAACAGTGTGTAGTAGAGCTTCAAGAGTTCATGTCTCATTACAACATAATATTTGGTGGAGAAAATTTTGTTCGGTAACTTATACACAATGTGTATGTTGAGCAAGTTGCAACTATGGATAATTGGATGACACTTCCATAAATATGATATGTGATTGCTTCGAAATTTAACTTGGTTTTTGTCGCATTATCACTTAACCAATCGCAAACATTTTTTCCACTTCGAAGTCCACCGCCAACATTTATGCTAGATCATCGTATGATTGTTATTGCATTTGTTAAGAACTGTCATTTCGTGCAGGTATTAATTGTCATATAATTGTTATAATTATTATTGATAATTGTTATAATTATTATTGATTTATAATTGATAATTGATTTATAATTGTTATTAATTTTAACAGGTTTACTTAAAGTCAGATTCCCCTTTACCACCATCAAGTAATTCGTCGAAAAAATATTGCAATGAAGAAGCACGGCAATGAGAATTTATTTACAATGGTCGCATGCAACATTGGTTGCAGATATTTCGAAAAACTATAAATGAAGTTATTATAAATTGGATTATTGATATTTAATATTGTACGAATTCAAATATAATGAAGTTATTTAGCTTTTGTTCATATTTAATACTGTCGAAATCCAAAATAGATATCCAAAATACATATCCACATTCATATTAAACAAATTTAACTAATGCCTAAGTCTTTTTATGTCTCATACGATATGGTACTACATTGGTCCAATCTCTACCACCACCCATCTGAGATCGCAACACCAAAATTAATTCGTTAACGAGTGTCATGCCATCAGGTAATACCAGCTATCGACCAAGAAGCACTTCTGCAATTTGTATTGCTCGGCTCTACATTAAAAAATACATTAATTAATTAATTTAGTTAAAAAAATTATATGACTAGTTAATTTAATTATTTCATAAATTAAATTTAAATTAATTTACCGTTGTTTGAACTGGAGCATGATCATCATCGACAAGTTCTGCAACCGAATGAGCTACATGGACTGGTTCTCTACAAATGATATATGGATGAAAAATTCGACGAAACCATTTCAAGTATTTATTCTCGCAGTCTGCATGTCTCTGTACAATTGCTGCAACATCAACTACATGCACAACATATTGCGTAAACATGATGTTCATTTCCTCTGGTGTGGTCGTCTGACCTACTATCTCCAAAGGTGAACTAGGGATTGTTTGGACATGTCCATATTGACGCAATACCCTATCTGACAGGTGAGCATACATCTTGGGACCCCAGCGTATTCACCCTCTGAATAATGAAACAACATCAAATAGTCGTTTCTGTCTATGCTCTCTGTATGGTGTCCAACATATGTCATCAATATCAATCTTGTCAAGTGTTTTCCTAAATGAAAGAACCAAACCCTTATCCCACTTTGGCTTCCATCTAAGTGCTCTAGGATAATCCTCAACATAAATTTGAGAGAGTATACAACAATTTGCACATAATGTTGGAAAATGCTCACACACCCACGCCTGCATATATATAATAAGATATTCATAAATCAGTAAAGCAACCCAGAATAACAGTAAACAAACCAGGCTAGTAAATCTCCAGATCTATCCAGGAAATCAAGAAAAAAATCAGACAATAAACCAGTAAACCATCCCAGCAAATCAAGAAAAAACCAAACCAGGAAAGCAAGCGCAGATACATGTAATAGTGTCAAATACCCTGATACCGTTCTAGTCTGATGCATGCTCGCTTCTCGAAGATTGTCATATAGGTATGCAAACGCAACAGCACCCCATGCATATCCCCCACATGAGTTGAGGTCTCTGAAGCATTCAACGTAGGCAACGCTCATTGTGAAGGCACTCTTGTTGTTGAATAAGGTGCGACCGACCAAAAATAAAAGAAATATCCTCGCAACCATCTGTCAACGTTGATCAGCACATCGCTGATGGTATACGTGAAGCAACCAACTATACCGAAAAGTGGTTGTCCGCGTCATCCTTGTTAAATATATTAACGCTGAAGAATGCACCAGTGATGGGTATATACAGCAGCAAGGAGACATCATACAAAGTAATGATCATCTCCCCAATGGGAAGATGAAAGCTATTGGTGTCGCGATGCCACCTCTCGACAAAGGCAGAAATGATCCATTTTTCGATCATCTCGTAGCTGCATTTTAGCAACTTATATAACCTGGAGCTTTTAACAAGTTCCTCAACCTCTTCATTTTCAATAACAGCTTCTTTTAATTTTTTACTGTTGCTAAAAACCCTTAATTCTCCCCGATCTTGAAATAAATTAACCAAACAAATACAAGTCAAAACACATTAAGCAACTATTAAAAATTTAATTTGATTCAGAAAATTACCACGCCGTCCCATAGCCGTGTTGCAACATGATCTCCATATGTCCTTAAGACAGACACGTCAACCGGACCACCAAGATATCTGTCATCTGCTTCCTCTTGTTGGGCCTCTTCCGCTTGACCTCTTCTGATTGGGCCTCTTTCGGTTGCGCCTCTTTTGCTTGTTGCTTCTGTAATCTTCGTTGTTCACGCTAAGCATGGTGAGCCCGTGCAGAAGCAGTTGGTCTAACACGATGACCGTCATCACTCAAATTCCCCTCGTCGATTATAACACAACATGCTCTCAGTAAACATTATGCGCACCATTTCTGCATAACCAAATCATAATCAATATCAAAACAACATAACAATATAACCATTTATGCAAGCCCAGAAACCTAACATACGTGAACTCTATAAAGCCTATGTGAACTCCCTAAACTAACCCCTACATGATCTGAGTTCACGGACGTGAACTCCCTAAACCTACGTCATTTAAGATCACGGACGTGAACTCCTTATTCCTACGTGATCTAAGTTCACGAACGTAATCTCCTTAAACTAAACCCTACATCAAATGAGTTCACATACGTGAACTCAGTGTCATCAAACCCAGAAAACACGAACACTAACACAAGCGATAAACATTCAAAAACAACCATTGATAAACATTCAAAAACAGAAAACACGAACACCGTTGATAAATATTCAACACCATTGATAAGGATTTTCTTACTTGATTGAAGATGATTGAATTGATGAAGGTGTTGAAGATGATGAAGGTGTTGAAAATGATTGAAGAATGTTGAAGAAGGAAAGTATGAAGATGATTGAATGTTAGGTTAATGAAGACAATGAAGAAGGAAATTATGAACATGAATGGGGTTAAGTGAATATAAAGGGAAGGACATTTTGGATTTAAAAAAAAAATTGATGGGTGTGGAAAGCAAAAGTGTTACGAAAATCACTATCAATTCAACATAAGTCATCAATGCATAAGCCTCGAAAACATGCATATGTCGCCTAAGACTTTAAATACTACTCATTATTACTAAAATGACTTCATCAATTTCACATAAGTCATCAAATAAACCTCAAAAATATGCATTTGCTGCCCAAGACTTTTAATACTACTCACAATTACCAAAACCACTTCATGAATTCCACATAAACCATCAATGCATATGCCTCGAAAATATGCATATGACATCCAAGACTTTAAAAATTACTCATTATTACCAAAATCACTTCATCAATTTCACATAAGTCATCAAATATATATATATATATCTTGAAATCACGAATTTATCGTCTATGACTTTAAATACTATTCTCTTTTACCAAAACTACTTCATCAATTATTCATAAGTCATCAATGCATATGTCTCGAAAATATGTATCTGCTGCCCAAGACTTTAAATAATATTCATTGTTACAAACATCACTTAATCAATTTCACATAAACCATAAATTTATATATCTACAAAATATTCATATGTCACTCAAGACTTTTAATGTTACTCACTATTACTAAAATCACTTCATTAACTCCATATAAGTCATCAATGCATATGTCTTCAAAACATGCATATGTTTTATTTGGTTATAGTGAGTAACATTAAAAGTTTTAAGCGACATATAAATGTATTTTAGGCATATAAATTGATGGCTTATGTGAAATTAATGAAGGGATTATGGTAATAGTGAATAAAACTTTAAGTAATTATTCTCATTGATTCCCAATATCTTGAGTCCATCAAACTCAACCCTATGTATTCTAATAGTTTAAATATGACATTTAATATAATTTATTCTCAATGACTAACATAAATCAATAGTCCGCATTTAATATCATCCAATTCTTTATTCTCTAATCTTTAAGTATAATTAAATACAGTGGTTATAATGTGTGGTGAAACTTAATAGTTGCCTTAATAATTATGCTACTTTCAAAGCAATAATTTTTGTTTAATCCTCATGAACTATTCTATTGCCTTGAAATCATGTGTCTTGCTACCACCAGAACTTTAAATGTAACTCGATATTACCAGTTCAACATAAGTCAACAATGCATATGCCTTAAAAATATGCATATGTCGCCTAAGACTTTAAATGCTACTCACTATTACTAAAACCACTTCATAAATTCCATATAAGCCATCAATGCATATGCCTCAAAAATATGTGTATGGCATTCAAGACTTTAAATGTTACTCATTATTACTAAAATCACTTCATCAATTTCACATAAGTCATCCATGTATATATATATATATATATATATATATATATATATATTGAAATCATGATCTCACATAACACACATATATATATATATATATATATATATATATATATATATATTGAAATCATGCATTTGTCGTCCACGATTTTAAATACTATTCTCTTTTACCAAAACTACTTCATCAATTTCTCATAATTCATCAATGCATATGTCTCAAAAATATGCATCTGCTGCCCAAAACTTTAAATGATATTCACTATTACAAGCATACTTCATCAATTTCACATAAACCATTAGTTTATATGTCTCAAAAACATGCATATGTTGCTCAAGATTTTTAATGCGACTCACTATTACCAAAATCACTTTATAAACTCCATATAAGTCATCAATGCATATGTCTTGAAAACATGCATTTGTTTCCCAAGACTTTAAATGTTATTCACTGTTACCAAAATCACTTCATCAATTTTACATAAACCATCAATTTATATGCCTCAAAAATATTCATATGTCACTTAAGACTTGTAATGTTATTCACTATTACCAAAACCACTTCATAAGTTTCATATAAGTCATCAATGCAAATGTCTCGAAAACATGCATATGCTTCCCAAGACTTTAAAATGTTATTGACTGTTACCATAATCCCTTCATCAATTCCACATAAACCAACAATTTATATGCCTCAAAAACATTTATATGCCGCTTAAGACTTTTAATGTTACTCACCATAACCAAAACCACTTCATCGATTCCACATAAGTCATCAATGCATATGCTTCGAAAAGATGCATTAGTCGTCAAAGACTTTAAATGCTATTCATTATTACAAAAATCACTTCATCAGTTTCACATAAACCTTCAATAAACCTTCAGTTTCACATAATTTCAGGGGAGTAGTAATATAAGACCCATAATTTTAAAGTATACTTTATGTATTTTTGTGTATTTTGGATTTTGGCTCGGAGGCTTTTTAGCCAAAGTTAATAATATTTTGGAGTTTATATGATCAAAAAGATATTTTGATGCCGTTTAGAATTACTCGTCGATAAATAAATTAAATTAACTGCGGTGAATCTTTTACGAAGAATTTAATGCGTTATGGGTGAAATGGTAATTTAATAAATATCTAGTTATTTTGAGATATTTGTTAGAAGTTATTAATATATATATATATATATATA
>NC_021160.2:34126557-34129093 GCF_000331145.2 Cicer arietinum | reverse complement strand
ACTAACTTTGGAAGCGACGTCGCGAGCGGAGATTTTACCGGATTTACTCGCGGTACCGGAAACGCACGTTAAAGCTAACGTTAAGGTAAGGGCTCCTTCCAAACTTTTAGTTTGCATTTAGAGACTTATCTGTGGTAGTGTGAAAAAGAATTTTGTTAGGGTTGGAGTATTGATTTGGGGGGAAATGAATCTAAGGCTTTATGGATAAAATCTTAGAGTTAGATTTTGGTTACGTCAATGAATGTTTCGTGAGAAAATGAATTTAAACTCATTTATGTATGATTTTTGAGTAAATGTAACTTGTTGTGTTTGAGTGGTAGATTGTGTTGATTTGTGTTCGTCGTATTTGACGTGTTCTCAGTTAATGCCGATGAAATTTGATGTGTTTTGGTGTGGATTGTGGATTGGATCTGATAATATGTTTTGAGTTTGTTCGGTGTGGAATTTGAAAACCATTAGAGTTAAACGAGTATTAAGAATGGGGAATCTCTTAATGTCTTGTTTACTTAATGTTTTGTTTTGAAAATCGTTTAAGTTAAATGAGTATTAAGAATGGGGAATCTCTTAATGTCTTGTTTACTTAATGTTTTGTTTTGAAAATCGTTTAAGTTAAATGAGTATTAAGAATGGGGAATCTCTTAATGTCTTGTTTACTTAATGTTTTGTTTTGAAAATCGTTTAAGTTAAATGAGTATTAAGAATGGGGAATCTCTTAATGTCTTGTTTACTTAATGTTTTGTTTTGAAAATCGTTAAAGTTAAATGAGTATTAAGAATGAGGAATCTCTTAATGTCTTGTTTGCTTAATGTTTTGTTTTGAAAATCGTTTAAGTTAAATGAGTATTAAGAATGGGGAATCTCTTAATGTCTTGTTTACTTAATGTTTTGTTTTGAAAATCGTTTAAGTTAAATGAGTATTAAGAATGGGGAATCTTTTAATGTCTTGTTTACATAATGTTTTGTTTTGAAAATCGTTTAAGTTAAATGAGTATTAAGAATAGGGAATCTCTTAATGTCTTGTTTGCTTAATGTTTTGTTTTGAAAATCGTTTAAGTTAAATGAGTATTAAAAATGAGGAATCTTTTAATATCTGCATTTGCTTAACGATTGTTGTGGATGGAGTCAGTATAGGCTCATGCATTTTCATGCTTTTTGTAAATCGTGCAGACCCGTGATATGTGGCACCTTGATAAATAGTACTTTAGCCTGTGATAGACAGTACATTTATGATTTACGTTTTTGAAAACCGTGCAGACCCGTGATAGGTGGCACATCGATAAACGATACGGGCCCGTGATAGGCAGTACGTTTATGGTTTTCGCTTTTTTTGTAAATTGTGCAGACCCGTGATAGGTGGCACCTTGGTAAATAGTACTTTGGCCTGTGATAGGCGGTACATTTACAATTTACGTTCTTTTTAGTAAACCGTGCAGACCTGTGATAGGTGGCACCTCGGTAAACGATACGAGCCCGTGATAGGCAGTACGTTTATGGTTTACACTTTTTAGTAAATCGTGCAGACCCGTGATAGGTGGCACCTCGGTAATTGGTACTTTGGCATGCGATAGGCGGTACAATTATGATTTACGGCCCTTCGAAGAGGGTTTTGGTTTGGAATTCCGAGTCCATGCATTTTGGCATATACGCATTGCATTAGGGTGCCTGGCACACGAGTCGTGTTTGAATCAAGTTTATGATTGAGTGTTTTGAATTGGAATTGTCGTGGTAATTGTGTTGGAATTGCTAAGTGTTATGTATTGATTATTGTGTGCAAGTGCGACGGATTGTAAAACTATTTTGAAACCCAATTCGTCGTGGTGATTGTGTGGGAATTGCTAAGTGTTAAGTTTTTGAGTTATGTATGAGTGTGATTGAACTAGTTTATGTATTTTTGGAAGAATAAGCAGGGAAATCGATTTCCCAATCGATTTGATAAGTTGCAGGGACTTCACTAATTTGACAAAATCGATTTGCCAATCGATTTTGCAATATGTTTTTCAAAACCTTTTAAGAAATCGATTTGGAAATCGATTGGCATCAGCACAGGGGCTCAGTTATTCATTCAATCGATTTCCCAATCGATTGAATTAAGCCCAGAGTTCAGTTTTTTCTAAAAACCTTCACCCAAATCGATTTCCCAATCGATTGTCACAGTGGAATTTCTTATTTTGAGTTAGATGAGCGATTGTTCAATTGGTTCATCAATGGATTGGCCAGTTGTTTATTGCCTGATTGATTTAAGACTTACTTTGCTTTCACTTTTATTTTGCAAGCATTATATGAACTTTTAGCATATGGAAAACCCTTTTAAGGTGCATGCTAGGTTGAAAGGTTATCTTGTGCATTTGAAAATTTAAATGTTATGTGTTAACTGTTAATTTCGGTTGGTGACCCTTTACAACTATTGTGGAAATCTGGGCTTTGCCCTCAGATGAGAGCCAGGACGATCCTACCGGTTCATACCCTACGGATGGGAATGTAGATGAGAATGCTTGACTGGAGCTATGTAGGAGGATCTCACGGGGCGCGTGGAGATC
>NC_021160.2:34126010-34126508 GCF_000331145.2 Cicer arietinum | reverse complement strand
ACGTCTTTCTTTTTGGGTCGCAGTTATTTTAATTTGGAAAACTGTACCTATACTAATATTATCTGTTTGACATTTTATTATGACGGGGTCTATGTACCACTTTTTGAAGTGTAAATACTTTGGATTCGTATTTCAAAACTTTTCCGCTGCTTGTAAATTCTGTTGACTTATTTGTCGTTGTGTTACGACTTAAATATTTATTCAAAGGTATTTTACTTAATTATTCTTTGTTTCATGAGTTTGTTTTTGAAAAAAAAAATACACCCTCGCTTTGAAAATCGGGGTGTTACAAAAATCACTTCATCAGTTTCACATAAACCTTCAATACACATGCCTCAAAAATATGTAATTGACGCCTAAGTTTATTAAGTGCATATCTCCATATATTAGCCTACTTGAATTCCCAATATACATCAATTTGTTCAACATTTTTCCTCCCTCGAGAAAAAAATATGTTCACCACCCGCAATTTTTCATACATAATCTACACGAACTCAC
>NC_021160.2:34111384-34125889 GCF_000331145.2 Cicer arietinum | reverse complement strand
TATATATATATATATATATATATACACGCACGCATCAGGTTGGTCAATAATTTTTGTTTTTTCCTTATTTCAATTTATGATGGCATTTAACAACTTTTATTTTAGAATTTCATTGGAAAATCTTAAAGTTTTTTTTTTCTTCGAAATATATTATCCTATTTTATATTTTGATTCATATTATCCTATAGGTATCCTAAAAATATAGACTATATTATCCTATTTTCATATTTTGATTCATATTAATTTTGTTTAACATTTATTGAGATTTGCATGTTGTGTTATTTATTTATATTAAATATTTTGAGGGGGGGACTGATGTTGATGTGGCTACCATTGTTCAAAAGGCACACATGTCTATTGTTAATTTTAATAGTGCTAGTGCGATGTTGATTGAGGCATTAAGCGAATATCTCAATTTGTCTATATTTGTTGGACACCTCTATTTCGTGGTTGTTATAAGCTTAATGATGATGCAACATGTCCGATAGCTGGAAGTGTTGGTGTTATAGTGAGACATGTTGATAGTGTAGTAGTTGCTGCTAACTGTTGGCAAGTCATTTCATTACTAGATTCAGAGATAGCAAAAGTTTTAGCTATGTAGAAGAGTTTGGAATTTCCTAAAAATGTATTTATTGAATTTTATAGCGGAGTCAAATGTTTCAAATGTGGTCGTGACATTTAACGTTCATCAATAATCTTCCACCTATATTGGTTCTACTAGAGATTGTATTAATCTTAATGTTTGTTTGCATATTTTAATATTTTTACATGTTCGATGTGACTACGTGAGACCAATCAAGTTGCATATTATTTAACTAAATATTCTCTTTATAATTTGAATTGTATGTAGATTAAATAGACTCCATCTTAGATTATATTGTTTTGACTTTTGATTTAATATCAAACTTTCTTTAATAAAAACATCATTGACATCAAAAGAAAAGAAAAAGAAACTTTGTTGATTACTAACAACAATCCTATTTATCTTACTCCAACTTTCTTGCTTTTATCTCAAAAATGTAATGAAGACGTTTTACTAAAGTAGGATGCATCTATTATTTTTCCCAATTTTTTTCTAAAAAAAAGTTGTTTTGTACGTCTCATCTTCTTTGTTCATCACAATGAGATTTAAAATGAAAATTTCATTTTTTTATTTAAATAAAAAGGATAAAAAAAGTTTCTTAGCCTATATTAACCGAATCAGATGGTATTTAGAAATCGCCTCCTCAGTTATTAGTCCAATTTGTATTGATTTTCATCCAATTTTTCGATTTTTCACCGACTTGTGGTTCTTATTACATACTGGATTAAAGTCTAGTTCCATGATTGAACCGGGTAGTCCCTTCCGAATTTTAAAACATTGATTTGACATAACTAAAAAATGATAATTTTGTTTACTAATAATCATTTACGAGTTTTTTGTTTATAGTGTTTTCTTATAAGCTAATTAAAGTAGGTTATGAGTTTACAACTTATTATTTTTTTATTCCTCGTAACTAAAATATTTTTTTTACTATTTATGATTTATTTATTATAATTTTAAATAAATAATTTAGAGTAAATCATTTAAAAATAAATAAACCAACTAAATATATAAAAAAATATAGCAAATTAATAAATAATTTATTTATTATAATTTAAAATTATTTATAAATAATTTTAATTTTAAAATAATTAATATTTTAAAAAAATAATTTATATTTTAATTTAAAATAAATAAAATAAATAAATAAATATTCATATTGATAAATTTTAAATTACTATTTTTAAAATAGTTTAAACATTAGTTGATAAAGTTTACTTTTTAATTAAGAATATTATTTCACATCTTTAAACTAATTGAACCACTAATTTTACGGTACTTCAATTAATTTAACAATTATCAACTATAAACTGTCATCTATTTTTACCAAACTTAGCTAAATTGAATTAACTGCATCTTTAAATTGTGTTAACCATCCAAATTAATATCAAAATTTAATATCAAAGATGTGTCAAATTTGAATTTCTTAAATTTTTGGCTCATTATTTTTTGCCTCAAAAGAAATTGCTTAATTAAGTGCAAAAATCCGAAAATAACAATCATGATGAAAAATATTATTCTTTGTACATAAATTTAACATTTTATTTAATAATTTATATACTTGGATATTTATTAGACAATTATTAAATAATTTATTAATACATGATTGAGAGCTCAAATAGCTAAAAATACCCATATATCTAAATTAGAAATTAAAATAAAGATAAGGTAGATGTAAAGTAAGATACACCATTGACTGTCAAAGAGAGCTACAACAGACCCATGTAGCCACTAAAGTTTTTTCATAGTAAAATAGCATCTAGCACTCAAAAAACTTCAGTTAGGAAAGTCAATTGTCAATGTCTGGAGTGGTTGATGACTCTAGTGGATGCCATGTGATATCATCTCTAAGAAAAAATGCTATTCAACATTAATATGCTGGTTATGCACAAATTTATGATAAAGCCAATAAGAAAGCAGACGATCATTAATGTATTGAATTTCAATAAAAAGACACGTACACTTTCTCATTCTACTCATCAAAATACCAAGATTACCTTCATCAACAACACAACTCAAAACAGTGAGAAGGCACCGTTTAACTACTGTTTAATCAATCTTTTGTGGATCCATTAATGCAACACACCAGAATATAGGCATAGGTAATTTTCTACTGGAGCCAGACTCAGACTCCAATCCATTGTGTTCGACACCGTGAATATTAAACTTGGGAGAAGCAAATATTGCAGAAAAAAATGTATCGTTATCTCATGGTCACTATTGCCTTCACTTTCTCCCACTATCTGTCGTTATCTTGGATAGCCAACATGAAATCCTTCTGACTCTCATCCTATTGCACACATTGGCTTTAATAAACAATGTCATTGAAACTTACAAAACAAATCTAATTGATATTCCATGAATATATAAACATATGCTCATTGTGGAAACAGTCTTCTCCATAGAGCTCCAAATTAAATCTCCATGGTTGACAGGTAAATATTCGAAAAATCTTAATTTCAGAATGTTCCGTACATGGAAGTACTAAAGAGAACGGAGTAAATGATTTTGAAATACCAAATCCTTAATTATTGAAAAAATTGAGATGTCAACTGTAGATAAATAGGCATCAACATGGTCAATCACAATATCAACATCTATAAAGGTACCAGTCTACTAAAAGAACATACTTCAATAGTTTGGTTCATACTCAAATAAAAAATAGAAAAATATACAACCGGTCTCCCTATCCTCAATTTAAATATCGTCAAAAGTCTTTTCAATCGAACTCTATTTCAATGTTAGCAAAAAAGTCCAGCACATAAACATGGTGACATCTCTATTATTTAATTAAATTACTTTGACCACACAAAATATGTATCCCAATATGGAAGAAAAATAAAGATAGGTGAGCAAAACAAAATATTCAAACTTGGGGGAAAGGTGGCCAGTTCTTCTTCTCAAGAACTACTCTAGGAACAAAACAAAATATAAATACCTATTAGAAGGATTATGTGAAACTAAATTAGTGTAAGAATTTCAAGCATTTATAGAAATGTAGTACTACTCAATCAAATGCTAACACAAACAAAAATAACCACTACTCAAGGGAAGGAACCAATTGATTTTAAAAAGGAATAGAAAAAACAAACAACTGAACCATTCTCAAAAACTATTGTGAATAACTTATGCATGACAATACTATTTTCTATTTCTACAAAATAATGTACATTAGAAGTTCAAAGTAAAGTACTACACTTTTTAACAGAGAAATGAACCTCAATTAACAAAATACATTGTCTATATTGGGAGGATAGACATATATTGGAATGTGTTACAAAAATTATTGAACCTCAATTAAAATTCCAAAGTGGAGAGAAGAAGTTGAAGGGTTTAGGCAGGCTCAATGGCAAATAGGCGGGATTATTAAGCAGATTAGGCGCTTAGTATTTTCAGGCATTAGGAGCAGTTCGTTGCAAAAAACATTAGGAGTAATTCTTGTTCAATAGACAGGGAAAATAACTTAGGATTTGATATCAATTCCCTTTTCATCCCCTTATCATCAAATCAATATATTATTGAGTTTTTTTAAGGAATTATTGCGTGTGTATAACCTTTTTTCTTTCCTGCGCCTCAACTACTGATGCAATTATTTGGCTGAGTCTCGTAATCTGCAGACAACACGAGAATACGCAAGGCAGTCATTGATATGAATCTGAAATAATGAAAAATGAAAGTATAACTCATGACTTACTTGGAGTTTTGCTTCAATAATCCAGAGAGCGAAGCACAGTGAGTTGAATTATAATTGCATCTTGAGCAGCAGAAGTCCAGCAATTCAATTACTTTAGCGCACCTGGCAGTGTTAAAAGAAACTTCAGACAACAATTCAGTATTTAATTTAACTCACTAGGAAGAGAGCTTTTAAGCACAAGGTTGCCATTGATAACTATTTGTGATGTTTGTGGTTGTTTTAATGCAAAACCAATCTTTTTTTTTTCATTTTCATGAAATCAAAAATAAATTGTGTTCCAATTCACACTTTTCATAAGGCGCCGTGAAAGAAAGTTTTCTTTCTTCATCTAACTTATCGGAGATGGAGTGCAGAAAAGTCACAGAGGTTAAGCTGGAACAGTTAGTGAGTCCCATATTTTAGGGTTTCTCAATTGGTTTCTTCACTTCTGATCCATTGTCATTCAAAGGGACAAATTATGAAGCAATATTTAATCTGATTTCTTTTATGAAATCATATTAGCAGCGCCGTTTATTAGGGATTTATTTTCTGATAAAAATTAGTGGACGTGTGTTCTTGGAGTGATTACAGAAGAATTGAAATTCCATCAAGAGAAAACAAACACGAAATCAAAGATGTTATGGCAATTCAATGATGAGGAAAAGATTGATTGATTCCTCAATCGCTACATGCAAGAAAATAAAAATCGAAATGATTGAAAGTGCATAGAGATAGCGTTCAGGTGACATACTTTTGCGGGAGGAAGTTGTTCTTTGAGAGGCAAGCTTGAATGGCACAAGCCTCTTTCTTGCAGGGCTCTTTGCTTTCCTGCGCCATTTTAGTCTCTAACTGTGTATTTAGATTCTCGTGAATAGATTGTAAAGTGAATAAATTATATCGATTAGTTGATATATTATTTATTTTCGTTTTTAAAGTGAATTATGTATTCCTTCTTATTTCTTAAATATACTAGACTTTTCGGGGGAAGGTAGAGTAACTTTCGTTCCTGCACCATTAGTTCTACTTCTATCTATCCACCGTCAATGTAAAAGGCCACGTTACCTACGCTTTTTTTTACTGGCATTAACCTTAGGCTGCTGCTGTCTTTTAATACCGACTTATCTTTTTTACTTCTTTAGTTATTTTAATGTTTTCTCGTTGATTGAACAATGAATACTTTTTTGGACTTTTTTCTTAACTGAAACTATTGAATCTTGTTTTTTAGTTTTAAAAGTCTACGTTTTTTTTTTATCCTTTGTATTGTTAACCAAATAAATTTACTGTTTTTTGATTAAAAAAAGTTACTTTCTTTACAATAATGTTTTATAGGAAATAAAATATATATCTCTCTAAAATATAATGATTTATTTTAGTCTTTGAAAAAAATCATAAAATTTAATTTGATCTATGAAAAATTAAACTGAAACAATTCTATATTTACATGAACTACCATACAAAATAAATAATTATATCTCTAACAATAATTAAAAAGAATATAGTTTCGTCTTTATCAATGAATCCGACTTCTACACACTTGCTTAAATTATATAGGTATCTTACCACTCAATTTATATTTTTGTTCATTTCTACAACCATTAATCCTTTCAATTAAATAAGTATTAAATATATTTTCAGTTCTCTTTTTAGATTTTAATGGAATTAAATATCGATGAAAGTTTATCAAAATCATCTAATGAGAAACTAAACATTCATGAAATTTTTTGGTAGATTCTGAATTTGTTTTCTTTCTAAAGTAGGACTAAACTTGATAGGAAGGTATCTTAGATAGATTAAAATATATTTAACTATAATTTTTTTTCTTAAAAAAATCGTCAACAAAAGAAAGAATGTTTTTAATTACTAAATTTTATTTGGTTTAGACTACCTTATTTAAAGGAATAAGGTTTGATTATAATTTTCAGTCTCATCCTTACAACACAAAAAATAGGTTCCAAAATTTTACAAGTTATTTATATTCATGTTTTTTGTAGAGATTAAGTTATTTCTTTTTAATTATTGATAAAGACTATGTTGGTATCTTGACCTCGAAATAACAGAAAATATATCAGTTTTCGTTACCAAATTAATCAGTATCAAGTGCACAGCGGAATTTAAATTTTGAGGCATGCAAAGTTAGCAATATAGAAAATTAAAGAGAGAGTTAGAGAAGAAGACACAGAGATTTATCCTGGTTCGGTTGTCAACAACAACCTACGTCCAGTCCTGAAAATCCAATCGGATTTCAGATTTTCTTCTCCTTCAATAGAAAGAATCAATTACAGATTGTCCAGTTTCCTCCCTGAAACTTATCTGTCTTAATGATCTCTTTCCTATTGAATACCCTCTGATCCTTGTAGATACTCGTCAACCTATCACAGAATCACAGTGCGACTCTTTCTTGTTGAACCCTCTTCCCCCAAGAAAGTAGCCACCAGTTTCTAGCTGGATTTCTAGCGTTCGTTTCGTTTCAAAGATTTGTTACAGAATGAATAAAAAAATTAAAACAAGAAGGTCTTCAATCTTTATGAATGTTGCTCTTCACAAATCTGGATATTCATGGATTGTTCTTGAGCAGATTATCATTTCTCTTAGATTGTCAACAAACTGTATTGAGATCTGTAATCACAACTATGAAGTTGTTAGTTTGTTGCCATGAACCGTTTTTGAGAGCATAAGAGAAATTATGAAAGTTATGAATTGTTATGAAAAAAGTATTAGAATAAAGATTGAAAGACATCTTATATAGTTTCTGAAAAACCAACTACGAAATCGATTTCCCCATCGATTTAGTAAAGTTTTAAAATGAGCTAAATCGATTTGCCAATCGATTATCGCGATCTTGGTTTTCTTTAATCTTGAAACTATACAAGCTAATCGATTTACCAATCGATTCATTAAAACAACACTTTTCAGCAGAACATGTCCAGACCTGTATAAATCGATTGCCTAATCGATTTCTGGGAAACTGTTTTGATAAAACTATTTTCAATCGATTACTCAATCGATTTGCCAAATCACAGAGTTCACTGTGTTTTCAAAAAGTTTATTTCAATCGATTAGCCAATTGATTGTTTTCAAAACAGTGGCTCAGGTTTTTAATGTCAATCGATTTGCCAATCGATTTAATAGCATGTTCCTGAAAAGTTTTTACCTGGTGTTTAGTTCAATCGATTTCCCAATCGATTGCAACCAAACTTTAACAAAATGAAAGTGTTAACAATAGATTGTCCAATCGATTGTATTTGTCACAGGTGAGGTCATTTTTCAAATGATACTTTGTCAATCGATTTGCCAATCGATTCCCTCAGCACTGGAGTGCCACTGTGACTCATCCAATCGATTTACCAATCGATGTGTTACCATCAGGTTTGATTTGTGAAATGTTCAATCGATTTACCAATCGATTACTCTCCAAATCAGAGGCTACTGACTTTTGCAGTTTTTTATTTTAATTAAGCTAATCGATTGCCTAATCGATTGCACATTCACAAACATTTAAGATTTCCTTACACCCTTGTTATGACATCGATTGCCCAATCGATTTACATAGTCAGAATTCAACTTTTGTTGATTTCTTGTGTTCCAAGCAATTTGATCCAAGTGTGTAGGATTGAATTGGTGTTCCTGAAATTTTGCTCAATTGAAATATTAGATTTATCATATTAAGTATGAACATTGTTGAATTGTGAATTATGTCAAAATTAGGAATCAAAGGATCAAAATCCAACAGACTAAAGTGTCATTTTCAAATTACTATTATTACATAGTTTTTTTTTTTATTGTAGTTCATACAGAAACTGAATTATCTCAATTTATTTTTATAAAAAAATTATTTTTATTTTTTTATAAATTAAATTGAGTTTTGCGATTTTTCTTAGGGACCATCACTTTTATTATTTTAAAAAATTTATTTTGTTGTAGAAAAATATAAATTTTATTATTTATGAAAAAGTAAATTTATTTAGTTAACAGTACAAATAACAAGAAAATGGTAAACTTTTTAATGAACAAAAGATAAAAAAATTCCATAATAAAAATTAACGGTGACAATACAAATTACTTTACAAATACCAAAAAAAGAATAAAAACAAAAAAAAAAAGCAAGAGAGATAAGTTAATATTAGGATTTTTTTAAAATATTCTTTTTTATTACTCAAATGATACACATTGAAAAAATATGATGCGATTGCCTTATTTTTTCAATTCAATAGGAAATCGCTTCACTGTCAACTGAAGGCAATTTTTTTTAAACTCAATAAAAGATCGCTTTCTTAGGGAGCGTCCTACTACTGTCGATTTAATTTTTTTCTTTCTTTCTCATTTTAACAATTATTATTAGTTATTTAATAATTAAAATTAATTAAATTATTAAAAAAATAAAAATATTAATAATAAAGCAAAATAAAATACATTAATAAATAATTATAATTATAATTAAAAATGGTTATAATTAAAATTATTAAATTATATTATAAATTTCAAAGAAAATACATTAAAATTGAAGAAAAAAATACATCAAATTTGAGTAGATGTGTTAGTAGCGTTTGAATAATGTTTTTTAGTATGACTAGGGACCTGACATAATTCGTATTTTCTTGGTACTCTTTTTATAGTGTCCATTTCTGTTCTAATGTGTTTGCTCTTTGGGCGACCTTTCTTGACTTCGCATTAGTGGATTGTGACACACATTAACACTTTCATATTATTGCCAATATCCTTCGTTTGGTATGGGTTAGAACGTTTCGTCGTAAATTTTTAGTACTGTTTCCACCCTGTACACATCAGGTATAAGGTTCCAATAATCATATTGTATGCTAGAACATGTTGTTATCACATGTGAACAAGGCATATGTTTAGTTTGATATTTCCCACAATCGCACTACTTGTTAGGAATGTTTACACTAAAATGACAAATTGGTCGCACTTCCCTTGGAAATATTGTCTCACGGACCATGAAAGTATGGTTGCTCCGATCAAAACTATCGACTCTATGATTATTGAATTTACTTATTTCCTATTTCATAAAATTTATGCAAGTTTCTGTGTATATTTTCCATGGTTGGAAGACAGTGTTCCTGTTTTAAAATAAGTTGATTAAACCAAAGCAGTGATGGGAAGGTTGTGCGTGCCTTTTAATACCAACCCCCTGTTATTCGACAGAACATGGACTTTCTATAATTTGTTTAGAACTCAGTGCACAATTCCTGAGTCGACTTATGTTGTGTTTGATTTCATGTATAATTCTCAATCTCAAAATTTTATGGAAATAGGTGGCAGTGATTCTAATCCATCTACAACTTACATTGAGGAAAATGAAAAAATCAAGATGAACTGAAAGAACCTTAACTCGTTCAAAGAGCTAAACGAGTTCGACGATATCCTAGATGTGGAACTGGAGGTCATTTAGGACATCATTGATATAAATTTGATATTTTTTTTTCTCTCAAATGTGATATATTTTTTCGTTAATTTAATGTATTTGGTTTCACTTTCATCTCATTAATATACTTTTTTTTTAATTATTATTAGTTGTTTAAATTTTGATATATACTTTTCTTCAATTGTAATGTATTTTCTTTAAAATTTATAATATAATTTAATCATTTTAATTATAATAATTTTTAATTTACTTTATTTATTACTAATATTTATTCATTTTACTTTATTATTTTAATTATAATATAATTTAATCATTTTAATTATAATAATATTTATTACTATTATTATTTATTAATGTATTTTATTTTACTTTATTATTAATATTTTTAATTTTTAAATAATTTAATTGATTTTAATTTATTAAATAATTAATAACAATTATTAAAATGAGAAAACAAAAATCCAGTCGCTTATAGCAGTTGAGTTTGAAAAAAGGAAGTAATTTTCTACTAAATTGAGAAAATAGACAATCACATAGTATTATTTTAATGTGTGGCATTTGAATAATAAAAAAAAAGAAATATTTTAAAGAAATCCTGAATATTATGCACAGTAGTAGGCTAGTAGCCTAACTGCCTAAGGCCAATGCCAGTGGAAAAAAAAAACAGCATGTAGGTAACGTGGCCCTTTGCATTGACGCTTGATAGATCCAGTACAGAAGAGTTGCATTAATCTCTTTTAAGATCTTTTTAAGTAGCAGCTATATTGTGTTGGCTTTTAAAATATACTTATTTCTCTTGCATTCACCCATACATTATGTCAAATATATTTTTTTCCCGCACTTTAATCTTTATTTATTATTAAAAATAATTATTACAATGTACACTTTAGTTGTACTATTAAAAATAAAATCATATATTTTAAATTGCATATATCATATTTATGATTTTATCTCTGTACATTAAAATAAAAACTTTAATCGTCTTATATAGTGAACACAAGAGAAAATGTAAATGTTATAAAAAATATGTCCGATGCGGTTTTTTTAATAGGTATAAGAGAGGCGACTGCTTTTTAAGAATTAGATGAAGTATAAATGTCATTTAAAAAGACTTTAGGAGACTTCAATGCAGTTTTCCATAAATAATAAAACCCTTATAAATTTTGTTATCATCTCTTTAAAAAAAAGTGATTATGTTATTTTGTCTCTTCGCTCATACCAGAGTTCAACAATTTATTCTAAGAGATAAATATATTTTTAATCTCTTAAAATATATCAACTTTCATTTTATCTACCTTATGCATTTTAATTTGCTTTGTTCTGATGATAAAAGCAAAGCATGTTGCATATTGTTAACTATATAAATAGTTTTAAATGTTAATAAGTCATAAGAAAAATAACGAGTAAAAGAGATAACGAGTAAAAATGAGGGAGTTACTGGAGAATATACAATGTTAAAACTGAAGCGACTTGTGTCACTTGAGAGAAAAATAAGAGAGGATAGTGTTTGCTAGAAAACAAGATGGAGTGTTTGTGCTATTTACAAAGACCTTAAGGGGGTCAATGTAATTTTTCCAAAAATAAAACTTTGTCTTTTGTCTACTATTTTGGTGAGTATTAATTATCTTTGAGTTAATTGATAATGTGTAAAACAACTTTATATTCTCGTTCAATTATAATCGTTCAATCTACCATATCGAATGCATATATTTATATTTTATTGATGTGATAAGTTATTATTAATTGTTAATATAAAATAATTTTACTTCAATTTTATCTTGAAACTGCATGTCTGTTAACTCTATAGTCTTTTAAAAAGAAAATAATACACATTGGTGGAAACTTATTTTATACTAAAGTTCAATAAAAATAGATATGTAGTAGTTTTTTTTTTTTAAACGTGGTTATGATATATACCTACAAAGTAAGAAGATTGATTTGTGTTGAACGACGATGTAAAATCATTTTATATTCACAGTTCATTAATATTACAATTTATTTTTAAAAAATTTGTTTTAATATTTTATTTTGGTAATAATACACAAATGTGACATTTCGTTAAATGTTAGGGCCAATGACATGTTGAGGATATGTTCATCTTTTTCTTAAAAATTTCTAACTTTATAGTTATTTTTCTTCTCTACAATATTCATTAAATTTCTAAAAAACTAAGCAAGAATTAAATCCAAACACAGTTAGTAAATTCCAATATCAATTTGATTTTTTGGACATTGCGAGAAAAAATAGGGTTGAATTAAAATTAAATGAGTGAAAAATTACGAAAAAATTTGAAAATAAATTTTGTTCCTTTGTATCTCTATAAATCATATGATGACTTGTAGGCGAACTCCTAATTATTTTTGTAATTTAAAAATTAATAATAATATCAATGTTTAGAAAATCGGACTGACCATTGAACCGGTAGAGATAACACATTCAAGGTTCAGTAATTTAATCGAGGTTTAATTGCGGTCGAACGAGTGATAATTAAGTAAACATATTTTAATATTTCAATATAATATACTAAATAATATAAGGCTAATAATCACATAAAATCTAAAAAAGCTACATAACTTGATAGTTTAATATTCATCTCCAACATTCACTAAAAAAAAATATACATTTTAACATCAAATAGAAACTACATAATTAACCTAAATTAGACCTATAACTAATAATTAATCATCATAATATTCGTTGAGGCAAAATCCTCCATGGTCAAACATATTAGGTATAACATTTGTTGAGCCTCCACCACCAATTAACCTAAATTAGACCTATAACTAATAATTAATCATCATAATATTCGTTGAGGCAAAATTCTCCATGGTCAAACAAATTAGGAATAACATCTTCATTTGTAGAGCCACCACCACCAATTTCATGCTCAACTTGCCAATTTCATGCTCAAATTGAGTTGTGTCGAGATCTACACCTAATTAAATAATCAAAAGTAGACATATAAGTTTTTTAATTCTAGAACAATAAACAAGTGAAACATATAATTTATTACATAACTTAACAAACATTAACCTTCATTAACTTGTGATGGTTCATCAATTAGAATTTAAAAATTATCCAAAAATTATCTGTCAATAGATTAATAATTAATAGAATCACCATATTTTTTCTTGTGGTTCTACCTAAAACAATACATCACAAAATTTAAAAATAATAAAATAAATTAAACAATGTTTTAACTTTTGGTTTAGAAAAATCTATGTACTTATTCTTTAAACACGAATTATAAGTAACATAAACAAGATTATTTAGTCTTTGATATATTTTTAGTTTATTTCTTTTCTTTGTATGGATGCCTCCAAATATCCTCCAATTTCTCTCACACTCATAAGAAAAAGAAGTTTGACTACAAAGCCGAATTACCAATTTTTGCATAGTTAGAGCACTAGCACATACAATTTCCACCACTGATTTAAAAATAAAAAAAAAAAAGTTATAGGACCATATAAACACAACTAGATCGTATAAAAGTTAAAATATGTACTTACTAGATCGTATTGTATTCGTTATTATAAGAGAATTTTCTCAACTAAAACTTCCTTGTCGATCACGATACACTTGTATCTTTTGAATGGTTTTAGCCAAGTCATTACAAAAAGCTTTTGTATCAAATAAATCAAGAAGTGCTTGCACCACCCTATTCTTTTCACAAAACTTATCATCATAAAACAATGTAGGATATAAAAAGCAAGTTGCAGCATGAAGATTGCACTTGAAATGTTTATCCCATTGAGCTTTAATAATATTTGTGTAAGGCTTATACATATCTCTTTTATTCTTAAATATCTCCTTAATGGCATTTTTGGCCCTCTGCATCCCTTCATATATATATACAAGTTTTGTTATTATAAAATAGTCATTCCATAAAAGCTTGCAAATCACACTACGCGAAAAAACCTATTTTACAACGCTTTTTTAAGCTATTTACAACGTTTTTTTTTTTTAAAAAATAAGCGTTGTAGCATCCGTCGCTGTAAAAAGATACAACAACGCTTTTTAAAATAAAAAAGCGCTATAAAATAGTTAGATATATTGCGCGCTTGTTATACTCGTTTTACAGCGTTTTTTGGAAAAAGTGTTGTAAAAGGTGCATTCAATAGATGCATTATTATGCACCTATTACAACTCTTTTTTGAAAAAGCGCTGTAAAATGTGCATTCAATAGATGCATTATTATGCACCTATTACATCGCTGTCTTTTAATTTTTTTTCCAAAATCATTTTCATTCAGAATCAGTTCACAATCAGTTCATATAATCAGTACGCAACAACAGAACTATATAACTTTATAATTAAACTTTATAACTTTACATATTTACACAAATCGGTTCACAACATATTCATATACATATTCACATATTGACAACAGCACAAAACTATATACATATTCATATAACTACATATTCACAACTTTTCAAATGTGCCATATTCCTATACATATAACTATCAGAACTACACAGAACAAAACTACCATATATTCATATAACTATCCCTTGTAGCATGCCATTTCCCAGCAAATCAAATAATTTTCATTCCAATCACATACTGACACCAGTCTTCCTTTATTTCAATTAGATCTCTTTCAGAGTATGTTAGACTGGAATTGTCAAAGTATTGTGCGATATAAAAATTGAACATAAATAAGTTAGAATCAAATATATACATAGTTTATATATGAAAATCAAATAATGAAAATATCGTACCGTTTCTGGGATTATAGTTTGATTCATATCAACAATCTCCTTCATGAATCGCAATACATAGTACCCACAGTCGATGTTGTTAGTTTGACGAGGGCACTATAAAATAAAACATATAAGTCAATAAATATTTGTGAATTGATAGCAG
>NC_021160.2:34103783-34110737 GCF_000331145.2 Cicer arietinum | reverse complement strand
GAGGAGGAAACAAGCGTATGAAGTTTACGTAATGAAGAGGAAACTGAAGCGGTTTAGGGTTTAGGGTTTAGGCATAGTATTTGAATGAGAGTTGGTAGGGATAGTAACAAAGATGGAGATGGTTCGCAATGGAGATGGTTGTAATATGGTTCGTATGGACAGTAGGGTTCGCAATGAGAAGGAAAATGAAGAGGAGGAGGACTTTGAAGCGTAGTGAAGTTTACGAAATGAAGAGGAAACTGAAGCGATTTACTGTTATATATAAAACCCTATTACAGCGTTCATTGAAAGAGCGCTGAAAAGAACTCCTTAACTTAGATTTTAAAAGCCTATTACAACGGATGCCCTTCTTCTTTTCCTGGTGGGATTCACATTTGTTTGTCCATTAACGATACGAAATGATGAATTAATCCAAATTCGCTCATGATGATCATCTCTAAGATATAAACCATCATCAATTGAATCAATTTCATGTGGTTGTGAGGGTTAGAACAACAAATTAAATTTGTTTTAAATTTGTTTCTATTTATTTAAAGTGAATGATTTTTATTTAAAGTGCAAGCCTTTTACAGCGCTTGTATAAAAAGTGCTCTAATAGGTCATTTAATTATATGAAAGCACATGTATTTTACAGCGCTTTCACAAAAAGCGCTTTAAAAGCCATGTAACATATGGCGGGAGCGCTACATTTTACGTCGCTTGTGTTTAAAGCGCTCAAAAAGCGTTGTAAAAGCTATGGGAGAGTGCTTCAATTGACAACGCTTTTACAAAAAGCGTTGTCAAAGGGTTGTAAATGTAAAAGACCTCCTTAACTTATTTTTAAAAAGCCTATTACAGCGATCTTTGAAAGAGCGTTGTAAAAGACCTCCTTAACTTAATTTTTAATAGCCTATTACAACACTTTTTCAAAGAGTGTTGTAAAAGACCTCCTTAACTTAATTTTTAATAGCCTATTACAGCGCTCTTTAAAAGAGCGCTGTAAAAGACCTCCTTAACTTATTTTTTAAAAGCCTATTACAGCGCTATTTGAAAGGGCTCTGTAAAAGACCTTCTTAACTTATTTTTTAAAAGCCTATTACAATGCTCTTTGAAAGAGCACTGTAAAAGATCTCCTTAACTTATTTTTAAAAAGCCTACTACAGCGCTTTTTCAACAAGCGCTTTAAAAGACCTCTGAACTTAGTATAAAACAAAGCTTTGTGATCTCCTTATTTTTTTAAAGGCTTATATAACGCTTATTGACAAAAGTGCTGTAAAAGACCTCCTTATTTTATTTTTTAAAAGCCTATTACAACGCTTTTTCAACAAGCGCTTTAAAAGACCTCTTAACCAAGCTAAATATAAAAATGCTCAATTCTGGCAGATCAAATAATAAAATTACATGAACTCAGTTCAGATTACATGGCTTATATAAAACAATTAAACACATTAAGATGCCCTTCTTCTTTTCCTGGTGGGATTCACATTTGTTTGTCCATTAACGATACGAAATGATGAATTAATCCAAATTCGCTCATGATGATCATCTCTAAGATATAAACCATCATCAATTGAATCAATTTCATGTGGTTGTGAGGGTTAGAACAACAAATTAAATTTGTTTTAAATTTGTTTCTATTTATTTAAAGTGAATGATTTTTATTTAAAGTGCAAGCCTTTTACAGCGCTTGTATAAAAAGTGCTCTAATAGGTCATTTAATTATATGAAAGCACATGTATTTTACAGCGCTTTCACAAAAAGCGCTTTAAAAGCCATGTAACATAAGGTGGGAGAGCTACATTTTACAGCGTTTGTGTTTAACGCGCTCAAAAAGCGCTGTAAAAGCTATAGGAGATCGCTTCAATTTACAACGTTTTTACAAAAGGCGTTGTAAAAGGGTTGTAAGCATTATGTGCAAGCGCTTTGTGACCCTATATGACCCTACAACAGCGCTTTTTCTACAACACTTGTCAAAAAAGCGCTGTTGTATCCTCCGTTATTTTAAAAAAATTGTACAACAGTGCTTGTATTTAATAAGCATTGTAAAAGACGCGCTATAAAATTTCATTTTTGGTATAGTGTCATGTTTATGATCATAAATAGTTTTCAATTTAATAAAAGTAGTAGCCAGTTGAGTTACTCCTAGGCATACAATTTCTTTTCAACCTTCTGTTTTCTTAAGAAAAGATAACATAGCCATATGATTATACACTAACACAACTTACCTTTGAAGTCTTTGATGCAAGGTCTGCAACATATGACATACTAGAAATGTCCTTTAAAAGGATATTTAAACAGTGAGCAACACAACGAGACTAAAAAATAGTTTCATATTTTTCATGTATCAATCTTCTAGCCGCTATATAACTAGCTTTATTATCTGTAACTACATGAACAACATTTTAAACTCCAACCAAATCTATAACTTTAGAAAACAAGTTGCACAATGTCTTTGCATCTTTTACAACATCTGATGCATCAACTGATTTCACAAAAGTTATACATGTAAGATGTTAAATTAGTCAATTTATCAAAGTGCAACTAATTGAAATGTAAAGTGCAACAGGGACTATGAAAATTTCATATGTGAATTACCAATTTTAGCTTTGTGAATTGCTTCTTTGTTGGAGAAAACACTTTTCAGAGTTGGTTGGGAGCTAGGAGTTGTCCTCATAGCAAAGTAACTACCAATTGGAATAATGGCTTTCCTTTTCAATTTATTAGAAATTCCCCTTGGAGAAGGTTGGACTTCTTGCACTTCCTCTTCATTATTTTGGTCATCATATACTTCATTTAGGTCTTCATTTTTCCTTCTTGTTTAATATCTTTTAATGACTGAAGCATTTGATGACTGACATTGTGAGAGACTTTTTTGCATGCAATTATATTACCTGATACACCTGCAAGATGTTGTTTCATTCTATTTGTCACCTCATTTGTAAGTTAATCCACAATGAAGATAGGTGTACTAATTAGTTTTTTTTTGGCTTAATTGCAGTTTTAGTCCCTCTATTTTAGCTGAATCGCAAAAATAGTCCCTCCATTTTGTTTATCCCCAGTTTTGGTCCCTCAGACAGAGTCCAAAACTTGATGAAATTTCATTTTTTTTTTTGCATTTATTTAAGTTACACAATGCCTCAAGATCTCATTTGCAACAATTGTACCTGAAATATATGATCATAAATAGTGTAGTACGATTTTAAAAAATGAAATTTCATCAAATTTTGGACTAAAATTCTGTTTGGGGGACCAAAACTGGGGAGAAACAAAATGAGGGGACTACTTTTGCGATTCAGCTAAAATAGAGGGACCAACACTACAATTAAGCCTAGTTTTTTCATCTTTTTTGTATGCAAAATGCTCCTACGCCAGGATCACTTTTTCCAAGAAATGTGATTAAGGTTTCTATGCATAGATTTTCTAGTGTTTGTGTATTAGCATTGACAGTCACATCAAGATTATTATCTTGAGGAGAATTCTCACTTGGTAGTTTCTATCAATTAATACAAGTAATATTTTATGTTCGCAAAGAGAAAGAACCAAAGCTAAACACTTTTGATACATAAATTAAAGGGGAAATTGTATTTACCTCCCATGAGGTCATCTTAAATGACTCTAACACCCCATCTAGTTTTGAAAAAACACCCACCTCCCCTATACTCACTAAAAAAAAATTGTATCAAATATTTTTTTGTCACACTTATATCTATTCATGTTATTTATTATATGATAGAATTAGAGTTTTCGCTTTAATTTGTAAAGGTACGACTATACATTTGATATTTGCAATTTTGAAAGGTATGATTACGTTCTTAGTAGCTCAATCGGAGTGTGTATTCTAGTGTGTTTTTTATTTATTATAAATACCAAATAAAGTTGAAAGAGTGACAAATAACAAATATTATGTTCAACTTTTTTAGTGGGTATAGGAGAAATGAATGTTTTTCCAATACTAGAGGGGATGCTAATGTCATTTAAGGTGAATATAATCTCTCTTAAATTAAAGGAGTAAAATTAAATAACTAAAGTCAAGCACTTTTAAAGGGACTATTTTATTTTGGCATGCAGAAATACTATTCATCACAGCATGCTAAAGTACTGTTCATCAGAGGCATGCTAAATATTGTTCATTAGAGCATGCATAAGTTCTTGTTCATCAGAGCATATAGAAATACTGTTTATCAGAGCATGTAGAAATATTGTTCTTCAGAGCATGTAGATATATTGTTCATCAGAAGCATGTTGAAGTTACTATTCACTAGAGGCATGTTGAAGTTCTTGTTCATTATAGACATGTTTAATTTACTGTTCATCAGAGCCATGTTGAAGTTATTGTTCATCAGAGGGATGTTGAATATCAGAGGCATATAGTTCTTCAAAGGAACGTTGAATCTTCAGAGGCAGACACAATATCTTCATAGGCTTACTTGATCTTCAGAGGCAGACACACATACTGACTCATCAGAGGCATGCAAATTAGAAGCATTCTTCAATCTTCAGAGGCAGACGCAAAATCACGCCGAACTACCATAAGCACACTATTAGAGGAAGATTTGTGAATTTTTCCAACACGTGGATTTGATTGATTTGATTTTGTTTTCTCTGACCTTTTCACTTCCTCTGGTGGTGGTATCCTCTAGTGATATCTTTTTGTGGTATCGTTTGGTGACTTTCTTTGGTGGTATCCTCTAGTTGTTTCCTCTGATTTTAGTGTTCTAATTTATGCATACTTAGTGAAATATTTAGTGCAATAAATTGTTCTCACAAAGTACTTTTGTTAACATCAAAACCACACACACACACACACACACACACTGATCATTTGACATTGTGTGTGATCAAAAACATGCATAGCTTTATAGAATAGTGCTAATACAATGTACTTGTATCTTTTTTTTCTTGCTCCCAACTCATCAATCTAGAGATTGCTTTAATAATTTGGGCCTTCAGTTTGAGTCTCTTAACTGTTCATTTGGTCTTAGCAGTCTTACGTGTGAGTTTGACATGCTTAGCTTACAGTTTGGACTTCCCAAACTGATATGTCTTGACTTTGTCTTCTATAAAGGGCAATCAAAATGTTCTTATGAACATTCTCCAAACAACCAGAATGTTCTTCTAAACATGCTCTAATCATTTGCTCTATTATAGAATAACCAGAACATTCTACTGTTGAGACAAAATCTCTCAAATGATTTTAATGATAACAAAATTACTTAAGAGATTATGATTGTGGTTAATGACTAACATGTGCTCTTGAGTGTATTCATATAAGATAATAGGCTATTAATCATTAAGGCAAAAAGAAGAAAAATATGATTCTGGCGTGAGGATGGCATATGATCAAGAACACCACGCGAGGATGGGCTGCAAAGTGGAAAAATCTCCAGATCTGCCCAAGTTGTGACCTCACCAGTACAAATGCTTTTATTCATTAAAGAAATATATAACTAAGTCAAAGTAAAAGTATTTGAAATAAAGAAGTTAGAAGGCCAAAAGGAAAAAGACAAGAATAGCTAGATCTAAATCTAGTATGCAGAGGATGGCAGAATACGCAGAGGATAGGCCAACAATATTGAAAGCAACTTTTCAAGCATGTGCAAAGGCTAAAATCAGACTATTAAATGTGTTTGCATGAATATATACATAAAGAAGTCAAGTTGAAGAAAGGCAACTTGAAACAAGCCAAAAATGGAAGATCACATGTGAAGGCTAATTTAAAGGCTAAGCTTTCTCTCTCTTGTCAACATCACCTCAAAAGATGAAACCAACCTAGACCTTAAAGTCTTCGAAAAATGCAGCTCACATGGTCAAATAACAGTTGTGCATTGCTGATAAAAGAGAATTGACAAGGACTTGTCAAGATCAAGTTACAAGAAAAGTGAGGATGGCTGTAATGGCACTTCCGTAAATATGATGAAAGACTTGGAATGTTTGAAATAAGCTCCAACGGTCATCAAGGGCTTGGATCTCTATAAAATGCAAACAAACTCTCCATTGGAAGACACACAACACACTTGCATAAAAAGATCAAGCATCTTAAAGCTATCAAGAGCAAAACACCTTCACTTCTTACTTTCTTTGATCCTACACTATATCTTTGTATATCCTTTGAGAAAGTATTAAGTATCAATCTCTCTCATACTACTTTGTAATTTCCTAGCGAGTGAAGCTTGGAAATATTTGAAAATTGATTGTAAGCTTGGTGAAGCTTGATAATACACAGTTTGTAATCATCCTCGGGTTGAGGATCGATCTGTTTGAAAGTTAGTGAAATCTCACAAGGGTGTGAGGACTGGACGTAGCCATCTTTGGGTGAACCAGTATAAAATTGTGTGTGTGTCCCTCATATTCTACTCCTACTCTTTTGCTCAACTTAGATCTAACGATTTGAAAAATCCCATCCTCGAGCTAGCCATCCTCAGCGAGAGGATAGTTTTTTAAAAACAGTTAGAATTTATTTTTAAACAGCAAAATCCCTATTCAACCCCCCCTTCTAGTGATATTTAGCTACATCAATTGGCATCAGAGCAAGGTTCTCTAAAAATTACACCTAACAGTGTAAGAGAAAAAGATCCAAAAAGTAAAATGTCAAAAGCTAAGTATATTCCTGAAGGAGAATCATCCAGCCGACCTCCCTACTTTGATGGTACAGATTACTATCACTGGAAAGGTAAGATGAGGCTATTTCTCATATCACAAGACAACAACATGTGGTCTGTGGTGGAAAATGGAGATCATGTCATTAGAACTAACAACACAGATGCAACCTCCGATGAAAAACCTCAAGCACAATGGACGGCGGATGAAAATGCAAAGGTACTCCTAAACTCTAAAGCTCATTTATTTCTAACATGTGCTTTGAGCAGGGAAGAATATGATAGAGTTGAAGAGTGCAAAAACGCTAAGGAGCTCTGGGATACTCTAAGGATCCATCATGAAGGATCAAGCCATGTAAAAGAAGCAAGGATAGATATG
>NC_021160.2:34065888-34102740 GCF_000331145.2 Cicer arietinum | reverse complement strand
TTGAAACGCATCCTCCTGACGAGGATACAGGAAAGGAAATTTTGAAAACTGAGGTTATGGAACTAAAAAATGATATTTCCAACTTTGTCAAATCTACAGAAACATTTCAAAAGATAATGGGGTCTCAATCTAGAATATTTGACAAGACTGGTATTGGTTTTAAAAGCTCTCAAAAACAAAAATTATATGGAAACTTTTTCTTGCCTAAAAAACGAGAGGATAGACCGAAATGCACATTTTGCAAAAAACTTGGGCATACCTCTAAAATTTGTCATGCTAATAAAAAAGCTAACAATGTAAAGTCAGCTTGCTCATTCTGTGGTAAACATGGGCACCATGATTCTATTTGCCATCATAAAAGAAATGTCCTCAAAAGAGGAAAAACTAACCAACAAGGACCCATAGCTATATGGGTACCTAAGTCTCTTTTAAACTCTAAAACAGGTTCATCCTCTAATCAACAAAAGAAAGCCTTGGTACTTGGACAGTGGTTGCTCAAGGCATATGACGGGAGATAAGCACTGCTTCATGTCATTGGAGATAAAGGATGGAGGATCAGTCACATTTGGTAATAATGATAAAGCTCAAATAAAAGGAACATGTATTATTGGATGAAGAAGAAGAAGAAAAATCATCCTCTCAAGTACCTGGTCCTCACGCAGAGGATGAGTCTGACCCAACCTCTCAGCAACTTCCAAGAGGATGGAAAACAGTCACGCATCATCCTCTAGATCTAGTCATTGGAAATACTGAAGATGGTGTGAGAACCAGAAACTCTCTAAGGGAAAATACTTCCAACATGGCCATGATATCACAAGTTGAACCCAAGACAATTGATCAAGCTATTGGTGACAAATTCGTCAACCTCATGGGTTTGAGGATGAGAAGCGGTCAAACCATGTGTTCAAACTCTCTAAAGCTCTTTATGGTTTAAAGCAAGCTCCTAGAGCTTGGTATGAGAGGTTAAGTTCTTTTCTAAAAGAAAATGGATTCATTAGAGGACAGATTGATACTACTCTTTTCAAGAAAACACATGAAAATGATTTATTGATTGTTCAAATATATGTCGATGACATTATATTTGGATCCACAAATGAAAAAATGTGTAAAGATTTCTCAAATCTCATGCAAAGTGAGTTTGAGATGAGTATGATGGGGGAATTGAAATTCTTCCTTAATTACAAATCAAACAATGAGAGGATGGTATTTTTATATCACAAGAAAAATACACCAAGGATTTGCTCAAAAAATACAACATGAGTTCAGCCAAAAGTATGGGAACTCCTATGCACCCATCCTCCACACTCCACAAAGATGATGAAGGAACTACAATCTCTGAAAAAGAATACAGAGGGATGATAGGATCCTTGTTGTATTTAACAGCAAGCAGACCATACATAGTCTTTGCAGTCGGTCTTTGTGCAAGATTTTAATCCTCTCCTAAAGAATCTCATCTCACAGCTGTAAAAAAGATTTTTAGATACCTTGTTGGCACTATAGATCTGGGAATTTTGTACAAGAAATGTTCCAATCTTGACCTCATAGCTTATTGTGATGCCGACTACGCGGGAGACAAAGTTGAAAGAAAAAGCACAAGTGGTGCTTGCCAATTTCTTGGTAAATCCATTGGTCATGCAAAAAACAAAGTACCATTGCTCTTTCAACTACTGAAGCAGAGTATGTATCAGCCGCCCAATGTTGCTCACAACTACTCTGGATAAAAAATCAGCTTGAGGATTACTCGCTAAGGTACGTAAAAATTCACATCCTCTGTGATAATACAAGTGCAATAAATCTTTCTAAAAATCCCATTCAACATTCTAGATCTAAGCACACTGAAATTAAACATCATTTTATAAGAGATCATGTGCAAAAAGGGGATTTAGAACTGATTTTTATTGACACAAAAAATCAATTACCAGATATTTTTACCAAACCTCTCCAAGAGGATAGGTTCAAAAAGATCTTGGATGAACTTTCAATTCTTAATTTGTCTAAAATTAATTGATTTATCTTGGTCATATCCCTCTATTATATTTTTATAATTTTTATTATTAATAAATATCTGTTGCTCTTTTAAATATATTTACAATTTTAGTTAGGCATGTGAGGATAGGAAAACCACCAGAGGACGGAATGTCCTGTTTAGTGAAACGTCCCCTGACTTGACAGCCTAGAGAAAAGTGGCACGCCTTCTCTCTCATTGGGCAGCACGCGTGGCGCATGCCACCGTGTTTCACGCCATGCATTGAATGCATTTACGGCCACGTGACTCATCCATCCAATCCATCATCTCACTAGCTTCCTAGGCAAATGGCACATTAAATTTCTATGTCTCCTAACGTCTCTTCACGATTCCTCACGTTTCCTCACGGTCCCTCACACGTTTCCTCACACGTTCTCCCTGTTCATCTCTCATCCTCATCTATATGATTCCCATCCTCTATCACTCTCTCTCATAAACCATCTGCTCAGAAAAACCTTCTTCACCCATCAGTTACTTCCCACACCACTTCCTATCAATGGCTCGAATCAAAATGACTGCTAAACGAAAAACCAACCATCAAGAACCAGAAGAAAATCCAGAGGTTTATTCAAGCACTGATTCAGAATATCATGAAGAAACACATTCTGAAGGAACCTTTTTGAACACCATCCCTTCTTCTCAACCCTCAAAAAGTTCCTCTTCTCCCTCTTTCACTAAAAAGACTGCTAAAAACTCATCCTCATCAACTTCAATCAGGCGTTCATCCAGAATCATATCTGGAGTCGTTTCATCAAATAAGGCGATCCCTCAAGACAATATTGTTCATATCATCCACTCTGATGATTCAGATACATCTCTCTCTGCTGACCCTCCACAACAGCCCACTCCTAAGAAATCCATATCCAAAGCCTCAACTCACAAAAAGGTTAAACCTTTTTCTCCAATACCCCCATCCTCATCGCTCAAAATTTCTGATATTACCTCATTGTTTGATTCGGCTGATATAAAAAATAATTATGTTTTGAAGTGGCAAAACAAATCCGTTGTAAATGGTAAAATCATTGATCTTATTGACATCAAACAAGGTGGATTTAATGTGGAAGAAATGGTTGAACTACTCGGATGGACTTCATTCTTCAAAATCAATGAGCCTCAATATCCTCGCCTAGTACGGGCATTCTATGCTGCTGCAAATGGCTCAAAGTACTCCACTAGTTTTAGTATGGTATTGAAAGGCGTTCATATGGAAATAAATCCCACCATATTGTGCCAAATTCTTGACATACGTGATGAAGGAGCCGACCACTTACCGGAAAGGTGGCTTTCTCGAGCTTTAATCACCAGGACCTCTGTTCTTGAAGAATTACTCATCAAATCACCAAAACCATTAGTGGCCTCAAATTTCCGTCCAATATGTCGTATATTCCACAACATATGTGTTCACTCCATTGCACCCCGAGCTGGCAGCTTTGAGAAAGTCACAAAACTTGATATCACGATCATCCATCATTTAATTACTGCCTCCCCTCTTCACTTAGGTAATGTGATTTTTGGTTTATGTTGAATGCTGTTTTGATGGGAAGATCGGCTCCCTATGGAATGCTACTCACTAAGGTTTTCAAATTCTTCAAAATCCCACTCGAAGATGAACCTTCCATCAAATTCAATAACACATTTTCACTCAAGAATATTAAACAAATGAAGTTTGAGCATGAAAACTTCCCTGCCTCCAAGAAAAGGAAAGAACGAGAGTCCTCACCACCTAAGGAAACACCATCACCACTCATTCAAGAATCTACCTCCCCACTGCGTCACTCTCCTGATCTTACTCCCAACTCACTTATCCAACCATCTCCTCCTCATGAAGCCAATCCACTCCCTACAAATACTTCTACACCAACTCCTCTTCAAAATATGGAAGAAGGCGATGAGTTATATTTTGATCTTAACCAGTCCTATCCTCCCTCTCCTACGGATATGCCTATGACCTTTTCTCCTACAGTACCAATGGAAGAGGATGTGCTCCCACAACCAGATCTTACGCAACAACTTCCTATTCCTCCTGCTGCTGCTCATGAAGAACCTACCCAACCTCTCCTCGAGGTTACAGGATAGTTCAGTTCCCTTGACTCCTTCTTTACTGCCACGACTCATAACCAGTCAAAGGACAAGGCTGGGAGCTCTCAGAATAAGAGTTCCAGTGTAAATGATCAGCCTAAGGGCTCGGTTCCTAGCACTAGGATTGGGGAAAACAAGAATACAAAGCAGATGAAACTTCTAAAGTTAATTAGGAAAGACCAGAAGAAAATCCTTCAGCACTTCACTCACTTTCAGAACTCTTTGGTTCAGTTTGGTCTTATCCTTGAATGGGTTACCAAACACTTGGTCCCTACTATTGCTCCTGGAGATCATCCTCCTGAGCTATCAGCCCATCCAACCTCTGATGTTCCATCTCCTTCATCCTTATCAGATGAACCATCCTCATCAGACTAATTTAGATGTTCCATGTTTCTTTTTGCTGCTGCCAAATTCAGGGGGAGAATGATTATGTTTTTATGATTATGTTTTTATGATTATGTTTTTTGTTTAGTGATTATGTTTTTTGTTTAGTGATTATGTTTTTTGATTATCCAGTTGCTTTGGGTTCATGCTGTTAAAACTGTTTAATTATTGTGTTGTTAAGTTGAATTGCTATGTTGCTTATGAATCCATGTTTATGCTTTGTTGAACAAATCTTTAAATTATTATCTAATTATCATGATGTCATATGTATGGTTAAAATCATGTTATTTCAACACTTTGGCATACATTTAGGGGGAGTAATGATTTTTAGTTTTAAAAATTATTACACATATAATTGAGGGGGAGCATAAACATTTTATCTTTGTCTTATTTAAAATCATAATCTAAAGAATTTTGTCATCATCAAAAAAGGGGAGATTGTTGAGACAAAATCTCTCAAATGATTTTAATGATAACAAAATTACTTAAGAGATTATGATTGTGGTTAATGACTAACATGTGCTCTTGAGTGTATTCATATAAGATAATAGGTTATTAATCATTAAGGCAAAAAGAAGGAAAATATGATTCTGGCCTGGGGATGAAAAACCACGCGAGGATGGCATATGATCAAGTACAAGTTAATAATACGCGAGGATGAGCTGCAAAGTGGAGAAATCTCCAGATCTGCCCAAGTTGTGACCTCACCAGTACAAATGCTTTTATTCATTAAAGAAATATATAACTAAGTCAAAGTAAAATTATTTGAAATAAAGAAGTTAGAAGGCCAAAAGGAAAAAGACAAGAATATCTAGATCTAAATCTAGTATGTAGAGGATGGCAGAATAGGCAGAGGATAGGCCAACAATATTGAAAGCAACTTTTCAAGCATGTGCAAAGGCTAAAATCAGACTATTAAATGTGTTTGCATGAATATATACATAAAGAAGTCAAGTTGAAGAAAGGCAAATCTGAAATCCGATTGGATTTTCAGGACTGGACGTAGGTTGTTGTGGAACAACCGAACCAGGATAAATCTCTGTGTCTTCTTCTCTAACCCTCTCTCTTTAATTTTCTATATTGCTAACTTTGCATGCCACAAAATTTAATTTCCGCTGTGCGCTTGATACTGATTAATTTGGTAACGAAAACTGATATATTTTTTGTTATTGCGAGGTCACTGATACCAACAAAGCTTTCTCTCTCTTGTCAACATCACCTCAAAAGGTGAAACCAACCTAGACCTTAAAGTCTTCAAAAAATGCAGCTCACATGGTCAAATAACAGTTGTGCATTGCTGATAAAAGAGAATTGACAAGAACTTGTCAAGATCAAGTTACAAGAAAAGTGAGGATGGCTGTAATGACACTTCCGTAAATATGATGAAAGACTTGGAATGTTTGAAATAAGCTCCAACGGTCATCAAGGGCTTGGATCTCTATAAAATGCAAACAAACTCTCCATTGGAAGACACACAACACACTTGCATAAAAAGATCAAACATCTTAAAGCTATCAAGAGCAAAACACCTTCACTTCTTACTTTCTTTGATCCTACACTATATCTTTGTATATCCTTTGAGAAAGTATTAAGTATCAATCACTCTCATACTACTTTGTAATTTCCTAGCGAGTGAAGCTTGGAAATATTTGAAAATTGATTGTAAGCTTGGTGAAGCTTGAGAATACACAGTTTGTAATCATCCTCGGGTTGAGGATCGATCTGTTTGAAAGTTAGTGAAATCTCACAAGGGTGTGAGGACTGGACGTAGCCATCTTTGGGTGAACCAGTATAAAATTGTGTGTGTGTCCCTCATATTCTACTCCTACTCTTTTGCTCAACTTAGATCTAACGATTTGAAAAATCCCATCCTCGAGCTAGCCATCCTCAGCGAGAGGATAGTTTTTTAAAAACACTTAGAATTTATTTTTAAACAGCAAAATCCCTATTCAACCCCCCTTCTAGTGATATTTAGCTACATCATCTACTACATTTTATTCTATCATTCTTTTATTAAATGACTTAAAAAATGACTCAATCTTGAAAGGACTTCTTCATCAAAATTTATTCTTATTATTTTTCTGAATTGATAGGAATATTTATGAGTGTAGTGAATTTGTTCATTGTGAGAATGATATTTTGAAAATTCAATAATCATTCTCTTGAATGATTAATATAGTATATGATATATTCCTTTTGAGATTCTTTTATAAATATGTTCTTTGACTTCTTTATTTATCTTCAAATATGTTCGGATCTATATTATATCCATTGAACATATGTCCCACGATATCAAATGATCATTTTAATAATTTAGGCCTTCAATTTGAGTCTCTTTATTGTTCATTTGATCTTAGAAGTCTTATGTGCGAGTTTGACATGCTTAGCTTACAATTTGGACTTCCCAAACTAATATGTCTTGACTTTGTCTTCTATAAAGGACAACTAGAATGTTATTCTAAACATTCTCAAAACAACCAAAATATTCCTCTAAACATTCTCCAAACAACTAGAATGTTCTTCTGGACATGCTCCAATCATTTGCTCCTTAATAGAATAACCAGAACATTATGCTAAATGTTCTTCTATCATTCTTTCATTAATTGACTTAATAAATGGCTCAATTTTAAAATGACTTCTTCATCAAAATTTATTCTTGTCATTTTGCTAAATTGATATGAATATTTATGAGTGCAATTAACTTGTTCATCATGAGAATGTTCTTTTGTAGATTTAATAATCATTCTCTTGAATGATTAATATTGTATATAATATATTCTTTTTTAGATTCTTTCATAAAGATATTCTTTGACTTATTTATTTATCTTCAGATATGTTTGGATCTATAATATATCTATTGGACATATTTCCCAAGATATCAAATGATCATTTTGATCATTCTCCTTATTATTTGATTCAGAATGTTCTGAACACTTGTTGTATTTGATTATTGAGATAACTTTTCACTTGTTTGATTTTCATTGGTTCATAAACATGTTTGGATTAGTGTTAGAATAATGTAAGAGCAACAACCATGCACTCTTGGACCAACATTCATCTTTGGAAAAGGAGAATGTCTACCTATCTTGTAACAAACATTCTTATCACTAAATGATAAGCTAGTTGAATTGATTCTTCAAGGACTTGTTCATAAAAGTTGTTATTTTTCCTTATATCATTCTTTGTGTATTGTTGTGGTATATAGTTAAAGCTTTCAACTCAAAACTAAATGTGAATATTGTTACATTACTTCAAGCATAATCTTGTATAGTTTGTGATACAATTTCTTCTATAATGATCATTCCGTCGTATGATGAGGAATACTTTATATGATGAGTTTCTTATCCTTTCAAATAATTCTCTTGAGGTTCAAACAATAGCTTCAAATATCTCCACGAAACTTGTGATACTATTGTTGTAATCTTCTAATGCTACTTTGATTCATTCATTTGAGTATGATCTTGTTGATTTGAGTGACTTCTAGATTGCCCACTTATGTGATTCTTGTTTCTTAAATAAAACTTAAGTGCAATCATTAATGGATAACCATTTATAAAACTTATAATTTAACTTACAAGGTTTGATGTCATTAAAATATTTATCAAAAATGTTTTTACCTCTATAGAGATCACATTGCATGGAATTTCCATATCACTCATCCATATCGATCTATGTTATCAAGTGCATTGATGTGGTTGTGGTTAGGGTTTAGTCACATTATACGTGATATCCATGGTGGTCCCATTATTGATGTATGAGGTGGGCTAGATTGTAAAGGAAAAATCTAAAGATAAATAACATACAAATGTGCGTCTAAAGAATAATGATATGGTTATTAACATGTATAGATTAAGTTGGAGATTGTTGGAATATTTTAATATATAATTATATCCCATTATCATTATATGAACAAATATCTTATATTAATTATATTAGTTATTTGGTAATTAAGAGGCTTAATTGATTAGTGATCAAATTAAGTAGTAAAACTAATTAGACTTCTATTTCAATAATTAATTATTTAATTAATTGATATGAGTTCAAATATGAGTTTTTGTGCCGAAGACTCATTTTGAAAAAAATGGGAATCTTAATTGAAATAATGGAAATAATGGTTCCGAATATATCGGGTAGACTGCATATTGCATCTTTTCTCCATCTGAAGATTGTTTAAGGCATAAGAAATTCAGATTGAGGAAGAATCACAAGCCAACGGGTAGCCGTCATCTTTTAAGATTTTTAAAGACTATTTAGGATTGCATCCAAAAGACGATTAGCTACGGATCCATGTATTACTAAAATGTTATCTTTGATAGATGAAACATGTTGTAAATCATAAACTATGTATTCTCATATGTTTTTGCACAATTATAGTTATAATCTTTTATACTAGCATTTCTGGTGGGGTTAATTATAAATTAATTCCATGTTTCCAACACTGCAAGGTAATAACATTACAATTTGTCCTTAGACCTTTTTTTTTTTTTTATTGAAATGTTCTCTACAAGACATAGGTCTATAAAGCAGACCTCACACAAGTTCTTGTAACAGGAGTCTAGCAACTGCAAGTTGACTCTATTCTTTTTCTAACATAGAGAACATTCATTCTTTTCTTTTCTTTTCATAATCAAGAGAATTATTTGTTTGGATTTTCAAATTTTTCCTAATAATGTCTTAGACTAATGTGTAAGGTGTTGTTTTATTTGTCGAGATCAGGTGAACTTTCTTATTTTCAACAAAGTATAGTTGATCTTATCAGCCAACCTACTTGTTGATGGAATATCGATATCATAAAAAAAATGATAAGAAAAATTTGGTGATTAGAATAGAAATTTGGTGATTAGAATAAGCTTAGTTACAGAGACAACTCCAGAGAGAGAGAGAGAGTGAAACATACTATTTCAGTGGCATGAATGGGTGAGGGAAGTATGGCTTTCATAAAATGTTTTGATTCCTTCTCCGGCGCCGATGACCGTACACAACTTCGCCGGCGGAGCTTCATTGCGAATATGTGAAATGTGTCCAAAGTTCAAACTTTACATCACATTCTATATATATATATATATATATATATATATATATATATATATATTTTTTTATATATATATATATATATATTATATACAACAGAGTGCAAACTTTACATCACATTCTATATATATATATATATATATATATATATATATATATATATATAATTTATTATATTTATTAATATATATTGAATAGTCAACAGTGCATTAGAAAAAGGAAAATGTAAGAAAGATTAATACACTCACAACTCATTTGAGATTTTAGAGAGATAAAAATAAAAATGATGATCAGATAAATATAATATATTGATAACTTAACAAGAGAGGAGAGATAAAAAAAATAAGAGGTTGAATAAATATATAAAAATTAAATATATTTAAATAGATAATCGAAATTATAATTAGACCGCTAGAGAGTTCACTATAAAATAAAATAAAAAAATTATCTATTTATATTTATATGAAATATTAGAAAATAGTTATATTTAATTGTATTAATGTATATTATCAATTATTTTTATATATATTTATAAAACAAAAATAAATAAATCACTTTTCGTAAAATAAAGAGTATAAATCAATTTTAATTCTTAAACGTGCGAGATTCAGTTACTATAGTCATAATTGTATCAAATTACAATTACAATCTCAAATATCTCTTTCATTAATAATTTTTTACATAAAATAAACAAATAAAAAACATATGTGATTACTAAAATAATTAACTAAATAAAAATTCCAAAATCAAAATAACTAACGGAAAGTAAATTTTTATAATCTTAATATTTTAAAGACGTTTGTAATAACTTCTCACATACATAAAAGATACAATTTATTTACCCATAAAAAAGAAACCAATTGACTAATACGTCTAAACTCTTTTATGCAAAACTACAACCTGTTTTAAGATAGTGTTTTAACTTCTCGCAATACTTCTCAGATGCCTATCTCTCACAACAGTTTGTGTTAGTGGAATTTATGCCCAACAAATTAATATTTTTATGTCAATAACTCTAAAACAATACATAAATATATTATATTGTACTATGTATTACACTATTATGTATATTAGCTGCAAAAAAATTAGAAAAAAAATAAACACGGGTTAGAGTCCCTATTAGACATGTAAAGACAGAGAATGAAATGTAGGCAAAAATGAAATAGATATATTTTTGTTTCACAAATGCTAATATGTGCCATAAAAACAGAGTCACATATTGGGGAACCAAATATTAAAATTTTGTTTTAAAAGTTGGGTAATTAACTCTTTGAAAGTATTTGAATTTCGACTGTGAAATCTTATGCATCTATGTCCACAACAAGCATCCCATCCCTTGGATTGATCCAACGGTAAGGATACAAAACTAAAAAATAATTAGATAAGAAATTCAAATTATTAAAATAGAGATCATCTCATATGTTTGTGTTATATACAAATACTAAGAAATATCAAATAACATATTCTACTTTAACATTAGATTGTTGCTCCTATGAATTTTGGTTTTTCTTTTACATGTGTTTGAACTCATTTGTACTATGCTCATACCCCTGTAAGTTTGATATTATTTTTTCTAATACATTATTTGATTGAATTTATTTATTTTTTACTTAGGAATGGTGACTGGTAGAAGCATTATTAGTGTTAAGATTATTCTTGAAAACAAACGTGATATTTACAAGAAGAGAGTTAGAGACGAAATCAAAATAAAAAAATCCACAAACGTGAATATTAACTTATGCATCTTCTTCCAATACCACATTAGGATTGTGTTCATTGATAAAAAATCCACCATTCCATATAAAAATCAGCTAGTTGACTTTGAGAAAAAATAGGTAGCAACTACATCAAACTAGCTTGAAGCTTGTCACACACAAGATGGTAGTCAATATTCAAATGCTTAGTGTGTTCGTGAAATACTGGATTTGATTGCAGGAATGTGGAGAGCACTCTCATTGTTACAATAAAGAACAAGCATCTTAGAAGGATGCTAAAGTAAATCTTGAAGTAGAAAATATATCCATTGCAATTCTCTAATAATTGATAGAGCACGATATTCAGCTTCTATAGAGGAACAAGATATAATAGATTGCTTTTTGGACTTCTAGAAAATCATGGAAGAGACAAGAAAGAAACAATATCCCGAAATAGATAATCGAGTATCTACCCAACCACCCCAATCTGTATCACTAAACCCTATAATTTAAAGATCAGAAGTGTGAGGGAAGAAAAGACTACTACTTGGATTCTTTTTTAAATAACAAAGCACAAGTAAAGTTGCCTTATGATGAGCTAGAGTGGGACTAGCCATGAATTGACTCAATTATTGAGTAGCAAAGGCTATATCATGCCGAGTTGTGGTAAGATAGAGCAATCTCACCGATAATCTCCTATATTCAACAACATCAAGAAACAAATGTCTTGTATCTTGATGAAGACGTGCAATAGGATCAAGATGAGCATTCACAGGTTTAAAACCAGCAAGACAGAATCTTGCAACAACTCGAAGCAATATTTCCTCTGACCAAGAGATATTTCATGAGAAGAGTGAGCTACTTCCATCCTCAGAAAAAGTTTGAGTACTCCCAAATCCTTGTGCCTGCTAAAGATGTGCTACTTTTTTAAAGCTTTAAAGATGTGCCTGCTAAAATCACACGATCCACATAAACCAGCAATATTGTGAATGAGGTTGAAGTAGACTTAGTGAACTATTAGAAAGTAGTCGGGTTTTCAAACCATTGTCCGTTAGTGTAAGACCCTTAATTTTCTAAATTCTAATTTATGCGATTTTAGGGTATTTTGTGTTAAATTGCTTAGGCATTTAGCACAATTGAATTTTATTTTAGGAATTAAATATCAAAATTATATTTTATTAGAGTTAAAAATATATTTAATATTTATATATATTTTAATATATATATTTTTGAGACTCGATTAAGATTATTTGTAGGAGAATAATTTGATTATGTTACGAAAAATTTAATATCGAACAGTTTTTTATTTTTAAATGTCACTTATTGCTGAGAAACTCATCTGTCAATTGAGTTGCGGCGCTAGTAGATATTTTTTTGAAAAAGTAATTTAACAAGTGATGTATAATGATCTTGTTAAAAAAAATATCTATAAAGTTAAATATATTATTAGTTGGTTTTAAAATATATATATATATATACCTAAGAAAGGAAAAAGGAACGAAGAGAAACATAATGAAAACATTGCCTCGCGAGATTCCTTTCTTCTTCCTCCTTCACTGTTTCTAAATATTATTTGTTTTCAAAACCCACAAACACAAAAACCTTCACTTTTCTCCTAGATCTAAGCTTCGTTTCGAGAAGTGACAGAAGAAAAAGTTGTTCATTGCAACGCTGCGGTACTAGTGAGCTAGTTTTCGACGCGGTGTCACGAACTTAAATTTTACCGAAATTAATTACGGTACCGTAATCGCGTGTTAGAGCTATCGTTAAGGTAAGAGCTTTTTCTAAACGTTTAGTTTGCATTTAGGACATTATTTATGATTTTGTGGAAAAGAAATTTGATGTATTTGATGTGTGAATTTGTAGAAAATGAATTTAATGCGATTATGTGTGATTTAGAGGAATTTAAATTTGAGGTGTGGTTTGTGGTGATCCATATTTGATGTGATTTATATGTTCATAATTATTATTATGAATTTTTGAGATTTGATTTATTTGCGGATTTTGTGGAAAATGAATTGATGAAATTTGGTGGGTTATGTGTAAAAATGTGGAGTTTTTAAATTGGGTGAGTTATGTTTGAATTGTTTGAAATTTAATTGAGGTGCTATATGTGTGTTGTGGATTTGAATTGATTATTGTTGGTGTGAGTTGGCGGTTATTAAATTTGATGTGTGAGTTACGTAATAAGTTATTTTCAAATAAATGAGTTTGAACTGAAGTTGAAATTTTACGGAAAATTTAGAGTTGTTAAAGTTGTGAAAAATTTCAAATTTTAACTAAGTTAAAGAGTTTGAGCAAAAAGATAGATTGAAATTAACAATAGTTAGAGTTTAAAATGTTACTCTTTTAATTACTCTTGAACTGAGTTTAAAAAGAAAAAAAAAAGTTTAGAGTATTTTATTAACTCAAAAATTTCGGTGATTTAATAGTCGATAATGTGTATATAAAATTTGGACAATATTTATTTTATTTAGTTTTAAGTAAATAATATAGATTATTTAGTTTTAAAAGTTTCGTGTGTGAGAAAGATTTAATTTTGGGAATTTTTATGTGTTTGGATTAGTTTTATTGTGAATAAATTGTTATAAATATTCATGTTTATGTAGTTAGTTCCTTGAGTTTCGAAAAGGAATCGAGACCGTTGGCACCGAGTTAGCGGTGGGGAGAACTCTGATATATTAATGTTGTTGTGGTGATTTATGGTTGAAAATTTTGGAGATTGAATATGAGTGATTAATGTTTGAAAATTATAGTGACTCATGTTTGGTGAAATTGATGTGTTCATAATTAATATTATGAAGTTTTGAGAAAAAACTTAGGTGTGGATTGGTGGAAAAAGAATTTAATTCAATTTGTGTGTGGATTGGTGGAAAATGAAATTAATTCAATTTGTGTGGATTGAATTTGGAAATGTGATTTATGTGTGGATTGGTGGAAAATGAAATTAATTCAATTTGTGTGGATTGCCGTAATTTCTTAGTGGTGTGAAGTTGGGTTGATTAAGTTTTGATGTACTTATGTGTTCATAATTGATGTTATGAATATTCGATGTGTAATTGATGTGTGAATTTGTGGAGAATAATTTGGTGTTAATTATGTGTTCATAATTGACAATATTAATGTTTGAAGTGTTGATTGATTCAGATTCATTTTAGAACTGAAAATCTGCATTTTCTCAGTTGTATTCGACTATGACAGTGCAGTTTGTTAAAACTTCATTTTTCAACATCGTTTATGCGTTTTTGGACATATGAAAACTCTTTCAAAGAGTATGCTAAGTTGAAAGGTTATTTTATGCATTTGAAATTTAAATTCTATGTGATATTTGTTAATTTCGGTTGGTGACCCTTTACAATTATTGTGGAAATCTGGGCTTTGCCCTCAGACGAGAACCAGGATCTTCCCACCGGTTAGTATCATGTAGATGGGGAAGTAGTTGGACACACCTGACTGGAGCTGCGTTAGGAGGATCTTGCGGGTCGTGTGGAGATCACTCAGGTCGTATAGTTTTTCTAGTGTGATCAGATTAGACGGTTGTATTGGGGCTAGAGGTCTTTCATTCGTGTATGTATTTATTGTATGTTGGAAGATTGTACCGATACTAATATTGTTAGTTTGACTTTTATTTTGATGGGTCCATGTACCACTTTTTGATGTGACGTGTGGGGAGTTAAAATTCTTGGGGCAGTGATTTTGTACAGGTCTGCCGAGAATACCCCAGAGGTGTGAGCTATGTCTGATAGGCCTCAGTGCCCCGATGTATTTTGATGTTTGAATACTTTGGATTTTTATTTCGACAATTATTGTGCTGCTTGTAAATATTTGTTGACTTTGTCGTTATGTTACGACTTAAATATTTATCCAAAAGTATTTCTTTGTTTGTTTATTTGTTTTATTTCTTTGTTTTAAAAAAAAAATTTCATTCGCGCTGTTAAAATTCGGGGTGTTACATTGTGTTATTAGAGCTTTGGTTTAGATTGTAGGTTGACCTATAGGTTGGGAGTCGTTATCTGATCATGCGTCTGGTTAAGTTGTCTGAGTTGTCAGGTCTGGTGTAGTTGTTATGTGTTGATGTAGTCGAAAGTTATTTTTGGAATTATTCTAAGGGGTGTTGAGATTTCTTCCTGATGTTGGTTTTGGGGAAACAATGCCTCCAAGAAGGGATGACGCTGCAAGAGTCAACGTCAATGGGGATGATCAAATGGCTGAAGCTATGAATAACATGGTTGCTTTTGTTGCTGCACAAACTGCTGCAAAGACTCTGCAAGATCTGGGGAAGATGGAAAGAAAGATCTTTGCTGCTGCGTCAAGGGGATTGGAAGATTTTCGTCGTTACAATCCTCCAAAGTTCAAGGGTGAGCAGAGCCCATAAAAAGCTGACTTGTAGATTCAAAAAGTGGAAAAGATCTTCGAAATGATTAATTGTTAGGCAGGATTAAGGCGAATCATGACGACTTGGGATTTATGAAGTGGTTCAAAGGACATAGAGGCTATGTTGTTGATGGTAACTCGAAGATGAGGGGTATGGATGGATTATAGTTAGACTAATATGTGATTTCATGTAAAGATCTTAGTGGAGAGATTTTTAAGAAGAGTATTAGGTCTTCGCTTGGTAGATTTCAGGATGAGACTGGATGAAGTTTGATAATTGCCAAAGGGGTGTGAATACCATGGAGTTATTGAGAAGATAGGGATTCCATTTGGAATAGCGTTTTGTGCTTAGGTGTCAACGAAAGAGACTTGTATTGAAGTTAAGGGGTGCTGCACGGTAGGGGGTAAATACTACATTGGTTAGATAAATTATACTTTGAGGAATAGTCGATACCTTGAGGGGTAAAGTCGAGCATTCGAGTTAAACTAGATTCGCGACTCATATTATTAAGTATGCATCTCATGATGATTATAGGAATGAGAATATATATTTCTTCGATAAGTGACAAATCTCTGTGTGGATTAGGAGATGGTAAGTATGGATAGTGATATTGGATGAAACTATATACACGTAAGTGTGAATTTTGAGTGATGTTCGGAAAAACATAAGGAGTTAAGACTTGATGTATTGAATCACATGTTACTATTAAATGAAATTGAAAGTACATAGTATGAGAATACTTAAAGATTGTAACGATGTAAGCTTTGAGAGTCTATTAAAGGATGGTAATTACTAGAAGAATGTTAATATTTTGATAGGTCAGAGGAATTATTTGAGATTTGATTTGGGACCCTAAGATGGTTGATCTTTAAGTCAGTGATTTAAAATCCACAAGGTTGGATGAAGGACCAAGTAATGCCTAAAACTGGTATAATTGAGGTAGTTGAGGTAGGCAAGTGATAAATAATTCATGTTATGGATGAAAGTGTTTGAAGATTCACTAAAAAGGTCGTGTTATGATTTGAAGGGTTTTTATTAGTGAGATTACTAATACAGTTAGAGTTAATGATGAATACGACTTCGTATTGTATCTTAAGATGAAATGGATGGAATTAGACGGTGTGATGAGAATTTGGAGATTTCGAGGATCAGATTTTAGAATTTTATTTATTGATAGATAATTATTCCTTAGGAGATGCTTAATGGGAACGAATAAGAATCCAACAAGTGAACCAAATTTTGGAAAATGTGCCAAGAAAACGTGTCAGAACAGCACATGGAGATGTAGCTTATGACAATTAGATTCATGAAAGGAATTATCTCACTCGTCATTTAGATATTGTTATTATAAGGGTATGCGAATGATACAAAGGCACTAATTGAGTGCATGTCATGGGGGTTGTTATTGTGTTCGCCAATCAACAGAGTTTAATGTTTGGTTGATAGGGAAGAATTGAGCATGAAATTGAAATGTTTGGTGGGAATTAGTAATGCTTGATTTATTGAAATCACTATAATGAAGATGCATCATGGTTCGAGGCAGGAATTTAAGGTTGTATAAATAGAAAAGTGATGGAGCGAATACAATGCGTTTGACCTGTCATAATGAAAGGATAATCATCAAGCTGCAAATAGAGGACGCGGCAAAATTGAGAAGTATCAAAATGAATGTTGGTCGTAGATGTAGGAGAACTATTTTCGAGTTTGTGCATAATTGCGAAGTATGTTAAAAAAAATTGACTAGTGAAGCGTGAATTTAAGGTGTTAGGCATGAGACAAATGTAGGTCTTAATCAGTGAATGAAATTCAAGTTGGATTTTTGTTGGAGACGTGACTCTTGAAATGAAGTACTAAATTGGAAGGAAGTTTGTGTATTATGAGTAGTATAGTTTTGGCATGTTATCGAAAAAAATTGAGGAAGCTTAGATCACCAGGCAAATGTGGGGATGAAATTATTAGAGTTATAATTAGAACAACATACGGATAAGAACAGTATGGTTTGGCGTAGTTGTGCGACTAAAGAGAAATCGAGGATTTGTGGACCATAGAGAAATTAGGGAGTTCTCAGCGGTAATGATTGTTTTGTGTTCAGTATGTTAGTGTCATACTTAGTGTTTCGGTTTGATACTTAATTGGTGTTTCGTACCAAGTGGACGTATATAAGGCTATGTGACATAGCTATGGGGGATTGTACTTCGTCGATAGGATCAAAATTATAGGAAAATAAGGGAAACTCAGTGGACGTTGAGAAGATTGTTTGACCGCTTGTGCATTAGAACAACCTTAAGTGCAAGTCGCACAAAGTGTTATTATAGTTCGGTTAAGATAGTCTAAGACACCATCATGATCGTTGGCTACTTATTAACAAATTGAGGAACTGATCATCCTTAATCTCTTGTTGATAGTAGAGAAAATCACGTTGAATGGAAGGGCCGAGTCTTACCGACTATGATAGCGCGTAATGTTATTAAACATCCTATGAAAGGGGATAGACGACACTTTATTCACGGAGGCATGAGGAAAACAAGTTCTACAATGTATGTTGAGTTTGAGTGCAAACCTAGTCTGATTATTATTCTTACCTTAAGTTTCGAGGACGAAACTTCTTTTAGGAGGGTAGTAATGTAAGACCCTTAATTTTCTAAATTCTAATTTATGCGATTTTAGGGTATTTTATGTTAAATTGCTTAGGCATTTAGCACAATTGAATTTTATTTTGGGAATTAAATATCAAAATCATATTTTATTAAAGTTAAAAATATGTTTAATATTTATATATATATTTTAATATATATATTTTTGAGACCCGATTAAGATTATTTGTAGGAAAATAATTTCATTATGTTATGAAAAATTTAATATCGAATAGTTTTTTAAAAAAACAAATGTCACTTATTGCTGAGAAACTCATCTATCAATTGAGTTGCGGCGATAGTAGATATTTTTTTGAAAAAGTAATTTGACAAATGATGTATAATGATGTTGTTAAAAAAAATCTATAAAGTTAGATATATTATTAGTTGGTTTTAAAATATATATATATATATATATATATATATATATATATATATAAGAAAGGAAAAAGGAAGGAAGAGAAACATAATGAAAACGTTGCCTCCCGAGATTCCTTTCTTCTTCCTCCTTCACTGTTTCTAAATTTTATTTGTTTTAAAAACCCACAAACACAAAAACCTTCACTTTTCTCTTAGATCTAAGCTTCGTTTCGAGAAGTGACAGAAGAGAAAGTTGCTCATTGTCACGTTGCGGTGCTAGTGAGCTAGTTATCGACGCGGTGTCACAAACTTAAATTTTACCGGAATTAATTACGGTACCGTAATCGCGTGTTAGAGCTATCGTTAAGGTAAGGGCTCCTTCCAAACTTTTAGTTTGCATTTAGGATATTATTTGTGATTTTGTGGAAAAGAAATTTGATGTATTGGATGTGTGAATTTGTAGAAAATGAATTTAATGCGATTATGTGTGATTTAGTGGAATTTAAATTTGAGGTGTGGTTTGTGATGATCCATATTTGATGTGATTTATATGTTCATAATCATTATTATGAATTTTTGAGATGTGATTTATTTGTGGATTTTGTGGAAAATGAATTGATGAAATTTGGTGGGTTATATGTAAAAATGTGGAATTTTTAAATTGGGTGAGTTATGTTTGAATTGTTTGAAATTTAATTGAGGTGTTATATGTGTGTTGTGGAATTGAATTGATTATTGTTGGTGTGAGTTGGCGGTAATTAAATTTGATGTGTGAGTTACGTAAAAAGTATTTTCAAATAAATGAGTTTGAACTGAAGTTGAAATTTTACGAAAAATTTAGAGTTGTTAAAGTTGTGAAAAAGTTCAAATTTTAACTAAGTTAAAGAGTTTGAGCAAAAAGATAGATTGAAATTAACAATAATTATAGTTCAAAATGTTACTCTTTTATTTACTCTTGAACTGAGTTTAAAAAGAAAAAAAAAGTTTAGAGTATTTTATTAACTCAAAAATTTCGGTGCTTTAATAGTCGAGTATGTGTATGTGAAATTTGGACAATATTTGTTTTATTTAGTTTTAAGTAAATAATATAGATTATTTGGTTTTAAAAGTTTCGTGTGTGAGAAATATTTAATTTTGGGAATTTTGATGTGTTTGGATTAGTTTTATTGTGAACAAATTGTTATAAATATTCATGTTTATGTAGTTAGCTCCTTGAGTTTCTAAAAGGAATTGAGACCGTTGGCACCGAGTTAGCGGTTGGGAGAAATCTGATATATTAATGTTGTTGTGGTGATTTATGGTTGAAAATTTTGGAGATTGAATATGGGTGATTAATGTTTGAAAATTATAGTGACTCATGTTTGGTGAAATTGATGTGTTCATAATTAATATTATGAAGTTTTGAGAAAAAATTTAGGTGTGCATTGGTGGAAAGAGAATTTAATTCAATTTATGTGTGGATTGGTGGAAAATGAATTTAATTCAATTTGTGTGGATTGAATTTGGAAATGTGAGTTATGTGTGTTTGTGGAAATTGAAATTGGTGTGAATAAATATGTTTGAGTATGCTATGCGTTGTATATGAAAAATCATTAGTGTTAAATGAGTATTAAAAATGGAGAATCTTTTAATAGCTGCATTTACTTAATGATTGTGATGAAAAGAGTCAGAGTATGCTTATGCATTTCATAGTACATGGTGATTGCGATGGGGCCATGGTGATAGTTGTGACCGTGATGGGCCACGAGATGATGCCATGTGAATTGTTGGTTCATCTAATCCTTGCGAGAATTGTCGCGTCGTGCTGATCTGTGAGAGATTGCACTCTAGAATATGTTGATCTGTGAGCGATTGCACTCTAGAAAATCGTGTTGGTCTGTGAGCGACTGCACTCTTGTACGTTGTGCTGAAATGTGAGAGATTGCACTTTAGAATGTGTTGATCTGTGAGCGATTGCACTCTAGAAAATCGTGTTGGTCTGTGAGCGACTGCACTCTTGTATGTTGTGTTGATCTGTGAGAGATTGCACTCTAGAATGTGATGATCTGTGAGTGATTGCACTCTAGAAAATCGTGCTGGTCTATGAGCGACTGCACTCTTGTATATTGTGCTGATCTGTGAGAGATTGCGATCTAGAATGTGCTGATCTGTGAGCGATTGCACTCTAGAAAATCGTGCTGGTCTGTGAGTGACTGCACTCTTGTATGTCGTGTTGGTCTATGAGCGACTGCACGCTAGTAAATCGTGTTGATCCGTGAGAGATTGCACCTCGATAATTAGTATTGGTCAGTGATAGGCGGTACAATTATGATTTACGCCCATTCGAGGAGGGTTTTGGTATGGAATTCTGGAATTCATGCATTTTGGCATATACGCATTTCATTAGGGTGCTGGACCCGCAAGTCATGTTTGTTATACTATGATGATTGTATATACATATTCGGTTGTTGTGATTTGTCGTAATTTCTTAGAGGTGTGAAGTTGGGTTGATTAAGTTTTGATGTACTTATGTGTTCATAATTGATGTTATGAATATTCAATGTGTAATTGAGGTGTGAATTTGTGGAGAATAATTTGGTGTTAATTATGTGTTCATAATTGACAATATTAATGTTTGAAGTGGTGATTGATTCAGAGTCATTTTAGAACTGAAAATATGCATTTTCTCAGTTGTATTCGACTACGACAGTGCAGTTTGTTAAAACTTTATTTTTCAACATCGTTTATGCATTTTTGGACATATGAAAACCCTTTCAAAGAGTATGCTAAGTTGAAAGGTTATTTTGTGCATTTGAAATTTAAATGCTATGTGATATTTGTTAATTTTGGTTGGTGACCCTTTACAATTATTGTGGAAATATGGTTAGTATCCTGTAGATGGGGAAGTAGTTAGACACACTTGACTGGAGCTGTGTCAAGAGGATCTTGCGGGGCGTGTAGAGATCACTCAGGTCGTATAGTTTTTCTAGTATGATCAGATTAGACGGTTGTATTGGGGCTAGAGGTCTTTTTTTGTGTGGATGTATTTACTGTATGTTGAAAGATTGTACCTATACTAATATTGTCAGCTTGACTTTTATTTTGATGGGTCCATGTACCACTTTTTGATGTGACGTAGGGGGAGTTAAAATTCTTGGGGCAGTGCTCTTGTACAGGTCTGCCGAAAATACCCCAGGGGTATGAGCTGTGTCTGATAGGCCTCATAGCTCCGATGTATTTTGATGTTTGAATACTTTGGATTTTTATTTCGACAACTATTCCGCTGCTTGTAAATATTTGTTGACTTTGTCGTTATGTTACGACTTAAATATTTATCCAAAAGTATTTCTTTGTTTGTTTCTTTGCTTTATTTCTTTGTTTAAAAAAAAAATACACTCGCGCTGTTAAAAATCGGGGTGTTACAGTTAGCCTGCTTCAAGCCATATAGAGATTTGAGAAATATGCAAATTTGGCCTAGAGAGAGAGAGAGAGAGAGAGAGAGAGAGAGAGTCGTAAGAAATGTGATGAGATAATGGGTATATGAAGTAGCAATATCAATCACAAGAAATAGGGTTTTGAATTGTGATCCCTTTTTAAAATTTTGATTTTTGTGCTTAATTTAAATTAACTCTAGATCAATCTTGGTTGAAACAAAATGTCCAAAATGTACTTGATATTTTAAAAGTAAATAAAACAGATTAGTTCTAAGTTAAATGTGATTTGTGCGTGTAAATAATTAAATATAAGGGATAGAAAGACCAAACACAAAAAGTATATTGGTTCACCCAACTCGGGTTAGTCTAGTCCTCACAACCGTAAAATTTTCACTATTTACTTAAGAACCAAAATGTTCTTCATCACACATTTGCTCTTGATCACACTTGATCAATTACAATCTTTACCCTTCCACTTAGAATAAATTTTGCAGTCACCTTTCAATCTTGAAAGGATTTTACAGTCACCTTTCAATCTTGAAAGGATTTTCACAATCACCTTTCAATCTAGAAAAGATTTTTACAAACATAGTCTATATAACATAAATGATGGACTTGAGTTACAAATGATATGTTTGATAAAAGTTTTGGGGATCTAATGATTCCAAACTCTTTGTTTGAGATAAATAAAGACAAACTTTATAAATGATGATCCACAAATATAGTGAAGAGAGTTGGAGTTTGCTTGAAGAGTTTTCGACTTGTTTTTACTTGAACAAGTGTTAGTAGATTACAAATTGAACTATCTCCTTCATCTTCCAATTGATCTTCAATTTTTAGATGATGAGAGGCTTTGAATAGTCAGTTTAAACTTAATATAGCTGTTAGACATATCAGCCAAGTGTCAGATATGTTTTACAACAATTAAACATATGTTTATTTTATTGTCAAGAACGTTCTTTACAAACCCATAATGTTCTTGCTTTTGAGTCTGATGGAAAACGTGAGTGAGTGTGAGAATGGGTTGTCACATGTCAGTTGGTACTATTCAAAATCAAAATTATTCAAAATCTTCTGTAAGTATAGCGTACTGCGTCCTTACTCCTAACTCATCAATTAGGAGATCAATTTGGTCATCAATCTGGAGGCTGTTTTCCTTTTTTAGGCCTTCAACTCGAGTACTAGGTTTGATTACTTTTGGGTGGCTCATGTGAGAATTATATCAATCTAGAACAAGTTTTTTTCTAATCCTAAAACTGATTCATTTGTCTATTGTCTTTTATTTAAGACAACCAGAATGTTCTGCAATCGTTCAGTCATCAATCTAGGTATCCTTTTGCATAACATTCTACATGTTTAATTTTGCAAGTAGGTCTTCAAATATTGATTTTTAATTGTTCATTAAATGTTGGAAAACCCATGTGTAAAATGCCAATTGATTTACTACAAGTTGCCTTTCCAAAAAGATAAATCTGGAGATCAATTTGGGTATCATTCTGCAAACCAATCTGTGTAAGACCCTTAATTTTTAAATCCTAAATTATGCAATTTTAGGGTATTTTGTGTTGAATTTTTTAGGCTTTTCAACCAATTTTATGGTATTTTGTGAGTTAAATGCCAAAAATATCTTTTTGAAGACCCGATTAAAATTATTCGTCGATGAATAATTTAGTTTAATTACGATGAATCTTTTGTCGAAATTTTTCTTCTTCTGAGATGCAGCGTTTTTCAGAAAAATTCATCTGCCGATTGAATTGCCGCGAGAGTAGATATTTTTCTGAAAAAGTGGTTTGAGAGGTGATGTGATGTGATGGGGTAATGATAATTTTTATAAATATCTAAATATCTATATTTTTTTTAGATATTTATTTATATATATATATATATATATATTTTTTTTATAGATATTTTATATATATATATATATATATATATATATATATATATATATATATATATAAAGAAAGAAAGGGAAAAGGAAGAAAGGAAGCATTTCTTCCTGTAGACGTACCTTCATCATTTTCTTCTTTTCCTTCTCTGTTTTCAAACAACAAGCAAAGTGTTTGTTTTTTTTTAAACTCAAACACAAACTTCATTTTACTTCGACTTCTGAGCTTCATTTCGAAAAGTGACAGAAGGGAAAGTTGCTCATCTCCATGCTACGGTGCCATAGTCGGTTGTTAAAGCTACAACGGAGGTAAGGGCTCCTTCCAAACTTTTAGATTGCATTTAGGATCTTATATGTGAATTTGTGGAACATAAATTTGATAAGTTTGAGGTGTAGATTTGTGGAAAATGAATTTAATGTGTTTTATGGGTGAAATTGTGGAATTTGAATTTGATGTGTTTGAGGTGTGGTTTGTGGTGATTCATGTTTGGTGTGATTGATGTGTTCATAATTAATAATATGAATTTTTGAGATGTGTTTTATGTGTGGATTTTGTGGAAAAATAAATTGATATGATTTGGTGTGAATTGTGGATTGAATTTGAAAATATGTTTGAGTATGCTGTGTGCTGAATTTGAAAAATCATTAGTGATAAATGAGTATTAAAAACGGATAATCTTTTAATATCTGCATTTACTTAATGATTGTTGTGGAAAGAGTCAGAGTATGCTCGTGCATTTCATAGTACATGGTGACCGCGATGTGGCCATGGTGATAGTGGTGACCGTGATGGGCCACGAGATGATGCCATGTGATATGTTGGTTCATCTTATCCTTGCGGGGATTTTCGCGCCGTGTAGGTCTGTGATAGACTGCACATTTTTAGTAAATAGTATTGACCCGTGATAGGTGACACCTAGGTAAATAGTATTAGTCTGTGATATGCGGTACATTTACGATTTACGTTTTTTAGTAAATTGTGTTGACCCATGATAGGTGGCACATCGGTAAATAGTACTAGGCTATGATAGGCGGTACATTTACGATTTACGCTTTTTAGTAAATCGTACTGACACGTGATAGATGACACCTTGGTAAATAGTACTGGTCTGTGATAAGCGGTAAGTTTACGATTTACGCTTTTTAGTAAATCGTGCTGACCCGTGATAGGTGGCACCTCGTTAATTAGTATTGGTATGTGATAGGCAATACAATTATGATTTACGCTTCTTCGAGGAGGGTTTTGGTTTGGAATTCCGGAATCATGCATTTTGGCATATACGCATTGCATTAGAGTGCTTGGCACGCGAGTCATGTTTGATATACTGTGATGATTGTAAATACATACTCGATTGTTGTTTGTGATTGTGTCGTAATTGTTAAGTGTGATTGATTGAATTTGTGTGTAAGTGTTGACTGATTTCGAAACATTTTCAAAACTGAAAATTTACATTTTTCACAGTTGTATTCGAATATGATAGCACATAGATTGCTACTGACTTATGATTTCGCGCTTGTATTCGTATACGTGTATTCGAATACGACAAGACTGTATTCGAATACAACAGGATGATTTTGCTACTGACTTATGACTTAGCACTGCATTCGAATATGAGTTTGTTGTATTCGAATACGACAGTGCAATTTTGTTAAAAACTTAATTTTTCAAATTTGATTATGGATGTTTGGCATATGAAAACCCTTTCAAGGTGTATACTAAGTTGAAAGGTTATTTTGTGCATTTAAAATTTAAATGCTATGTGGTAATTGTTAACTTCGGTTGGTGACCTTTACAATTATTGTGGAAATTTGGGTTTTGCCCTCAGATCAGAATCAGGATCATCCTACCGGTTAGTACCCTGAGATGGACATGTAGTTAGACATACCTGACCGAAGTTGTGTCATGAGGATCTTGCGGGAAGGAATACTAAGTCATTTGTTATCACCCGTGTTGTATAGTTTTTATAGCATGATCAGATTAGATGGTTGTATAGGGGCTAGGTGTCTTTCTTTTGTGGTTGTATTTATTTCAATTTGGAAGACTGTACCTATCCCTTATATTGTCAGCTTGACTTTTATTTTGATGGGTCCATGTTCCACTTTTTAATGTGACGTGGGGAAAGTCGAGATTCTTGGGGCAGTGCTTTTATGCAGGTGTCTGTCGAGAATACCCCAAGGGTATAAGCTATGTATGATAGGTCTCATAGTCTCGGTGTATTTTGTTGTTTAAATACTTTAAACTTTTGTTTCAAAAAACTATTTTAGCTATTTATATATATTGATGACTTTTGTCGTTGTGTTACGACTTAATATCTTATCCAAAAGTATTTTATGAATTTGTTTTGAAAAAAAAATTACACTTGTGCTGTTAAAAATCGGGGTGTTACAATCTCCATGTTTGTTTTTGCAAGTAGGCCTTCAAATCTTGACTTTTAATTGCTCATTAAATGTTGAAAAGCCCATATGCTAAATGTCAACTGATTTACTTTATGTTGTGTTTCCAAAAAGATTCTTATTCTCAATTGTTTTTAATAAAACAACCAGAACATTCTGGTGAATGTTCTTCCATCATTCTTTAAACAAATGACTTAATAAGTTCTCAATCTTGAAATGATTTCTTCTTCAAAGTTGATTCTTATTATTTTGCTGAACTGATAATGAATATTTATGAGTGCAATGAACTTGTTCATCATGAGAATATTATTTCATAACAATTGTGAAGTGTTGGAATGAGATGGAAATTCAAGATCATAGAATTATGCATTCGTCGTGACAAATATTTCTTAAGCATGTACGTCAAGTAGAACAAAACCATTCATCCTTTGCTTATACCCAAGAAAATCACATTTTCTAACCTTAGGGTCAAATTTGTGTCTATTATGAAGTAATGTGGAGGCATAACAAAGACAACCAAAATCTCTCAAAGTACTAAGGTCTGACTCTTCTCCATAAAGTATCTCATAAGAAGATTTATTTTGTAGGTATTCTATTCATCAAATAAACATAATGCAAAATTAAATAGCACCAATATTGTTTAGACAATCTTGACTGAAACATAAATGCTCTAAAAATGTTTAAGACGTGTTGGTGACGTCGTTCTACTATACCATTTTATTGTGGTGTAGTAACACAACTTCTTAGATGTAAAATTCATTCTGTGGAACAAAATTTATGAAGTAAAAATTCAGATTCATACTTCAATATTTCTACTACAACGATCAAGTCTATTTAGAAAGTATTTATAACCATGTATTGACTTGTGCAAAAAGCACCTTATATATTTTAGTGGATCAAATCTAAAGTGTGTGTTGCATTATTAGTGCTAAGAGGAAAAGAAAACTTATTTTGTCTAGCCATGTGACATATGTCACAAGCACTATGACCTGCTACAGGTATGTAGGTATACATCTTATTCAAAACTAACATTCTATCAAAAGATAGATGTCTTAAGCAAATATGCCATAAAATTGCTAAAGGAAACACATTAGTATTCAAACAATGAGTAGTAATTAAGTTGGTAACTAACCTAGGTGTTTATTCTCAAGTTGCAGACAATACAAGCCATCTACCTGACTAGCCAAACCAATCTTCTTCAAACTGCTCTTTTCTTGTATAGTACAACAATTTGATTCCAAAATCCAACAATTTGAGGCACGAATAATCCATGCTCTGTGACCAAGCTACTACTCAATCTAACCGAACTAGCAAACTACGCTTATACTGCATTACTATTTGGCATTTTCACTACTATAGGTTCTATTTTATTGTATGTAGTGAACCAATCTAAAGAAGAAGAAAAAGTGATGTGTGGCTCCAGTATCTAAAATCTATGTTGAATCAACAAACTTGGAATAAAATGCCACAAAATAAGAATTACTTACTTCCAATATAGAACTGCTAGGTCCTCTCACATTATGCTCCAAAAATTGAATTAAATTAAATCTCATTAATAGTTTGATTCAGTTCGTAAAAACTATTTTTATAGAAACTAGTTAATTTTCGAACTAGTTTTAATTTTTTTTGAATCGGTTTCATATTTTAAATTTATTTTTAAAAATTTGATTTTAAAGAAATTGATTTATCTCATTGTTTCTTCATGTTGTTAAGACTATACAATAAAAAAAACAATAATAAAAAAGTGAATTGATAAAATTCAAATACATTTATCTATTTATTTACTAATTTCATTTGAAACAATATAAACCAATAAAAAATTAAAAAAAATATTTTAAAAACATCTCAATACAAGCATTGGTACTTTTTTTATAATAAAAACACAACTCACACGAACATTGTTCTTGACTATTTAATTTATCTTTACTATTGCAGTACTGCTTCTGATATTGCACAGGTTTCATGAAACTGTACAATCAACTCGGTAATTTTAATAAAATAGAATTTAACCTCTGCATTGGGTAGCTATAAAATATATCTGATCACTAATAAGAGAAAAATGAATATAAATTGTTTTTTATGTGAATATTATATTTTTATATATTTTGTGATAATTTAGATGAAGTAGGGATTTAAGAGAGCATTTATCGCACATGAATGGCCAGGTCTATGATCTACAATTGTTATTTTTTCTTGTAACATGAATGGCCATCGTAAATTTTCTGTTCAATATACCATTGTTTCCTCATCACTTTTTTTTATTGAGCTATTGTATATTGAGTCATGACCCTATAAATTTGGTGTGTTCCTATAAGCATGCGGTTTTCTACATGGTAAGACTATTCCTTGCAACTTGATTTTCATGTGTTTAGATTTAGATCTGGGATGTAAAATTAATTAATTTTATAAAATTGATTTTAGTTAAAAATAAATTAAATGCAAAGTAGTTTATCTTTGAATACATTTAATAGATTTTATAAAATCAATTTTAATTACAAATAAATTAAATATAAAATGATTCAAGTTTGAATACATTTACATGACAATAAGTAATTTTTGACAAATACATCAAAATAAAATGAATGATAAATTTTAATATACACATCAAACTTTGTCTCAAAAACTACAAATTTTAATTATAAATTAAAATGAATTTTAGATCCAATCAATTTTACTCAGAAGCAACTAAACATATAACTCAATTTTACACCTAAAATGGAACGAAATATAGAGGAAACCAAACACACAATATCAAAAGCATTAAAAGATTACACATAATAGAAAAATCTCAGGATTCGCATGACAACAAAGTGAATAAAAGATGCAAGATTACATAGATTATCAATTTAAAGCAAGTTTCAGTTTCCTCGTGCACAAAATACAGTAATAACCTAGAACAACTTATGTACTTTTCTATAGTTGACCACTAAAGATTCAAAGATCTATGGTGTATGTGATCCAGACCATAGCTTTGAAGATCGAAATATTAGAACCTCGGATTGAAATGTGAGACCAAATAATCAAGGAGAAATGGAAATATAAATTTTCAAAGAGTGACACTTGGAAGTTTTTGTATTAAAACAATTAATTCAGAAAATTAGATAAAAGATGTATACATAGATTCACAATCTATTTGACTTTTTGCATGCTAATATATAATAATATCCTTACATTTCTTCGATTTCATAAATCATAAATCCAAACATTAAATCCGATTCAAAATGTTAGATCTGAGACGAACAAATTTTGGAAAATTACATATATTCATATAATTATACAAAACTTAAAAAAAAAACAATCACAAGAGCATAAAATTTAAAGGGAAAATATTGTTGGATACTTCCTTTAATCGAATAAGAGGAACATAGAAAAAGACAGCTAGCATAACAGATGCGGGTATCTACACATCCGAATCTAAACAATGAATCAAAGATTGAAACATAAGAATCATAGTTCAGAGGTGAAGACACCCGTATCAATTTTGCTAGCCTAAGGCAAATTAGTTTCCGCAGCTGAAGAGGAACTCAGAAATCGAACTAAAAACGAAACCCTAATTTTGATGAAATGTCAGAAGCCAAAGGGTGATTTATATAGCATCTCAGTAGGTCAAAGTCGAGGACGATTTTGTAATTTTCCCACGCTTTAAAATGTAAATAATCAGGTCAATTGGCAATTGTGAATTTAATTTTAAATACATTTCTTTATAAGAAATAAAATTTGGGCTTTGTCAAAATTTAAATTGGGTGTGATACTAATTAGATACTAAAAATATTTAAAATAATTTTTTTTAAGTATTTTTGTTACTGTGAAAAAATATTGTCCTTTAGTCTCAAATGTCAAGGCCTCTTGATAAGTGGTGGAAGTTGGTGAGGTCTAAATTTGAAAATGATGGAACTTTGGGAAGCTAGGAATATTCTTGGCATGAATAAAGGAAAATGAGAAACATTTTGTCTCGAAAGGCCATGTGAAGGAAGTTGTTAAAAGATTCATAATGCATGAATTTAAACTTGTTACAACTCCATTGTGGCATAATGATATACTTTTTATCAAGCATTATCCTAATGCAAAATCAAAAAGGAGTAGAAAGAGAATAGTTCGATATGCAAGTGGTGTAGCAACATTATGTATGGTATAGTGTGCAGGAAACTAGACTTGGCTTATGTTGTAAATGTGGTGAGCATTTTTATGATTGAACCTAGATTAACACATTGGAAAGCATTGAGGTGGATTTTAAAGTATTTATATGGTACTTTATCTTTTAGCTTGAGGTTTAAAAGGAAGCTAGAAATTGAAAAGATAATCAACGAAAATGTGGATTCTAATTATCCTAGAAGTTTTAGATAAGAAGTCCCTTTTAGTTTATGTCTTCATTTTATTCCACACTATTGTTAGTTGGAGGTATGTTCTACAATAAGCGGTGGCTCTTTCAACAACTAAAGTTGAACTTGTAGCATTCCCATAAGGTGTTATAGAAGAAATGTTGATTAAAGGTTTAATTGGTTAAATTGGGATAACACAAATCAATGTTAGTGTATTTTGTGATTGTCAAAGTGCTATTCATCTCTCCAAACATCAAGTTTGTCGTGACAAGTCAAAACACATTAATGTTAAATTACATTTTATTAGAGATGTAATCGATTCCAATGAGATAATAGTTATGTGCAGATGAATTACATTTTATGTTCAAAAATTACCATTTAATCTGAATGTAATCACATCAGCAACTGATTATGACATTTAGTGATGAATTTGGAAGAAAATATGAAGAACACATGAAGAGGATTTTGGCTCCAAAAATGAGATTTGAATTCCAACTCCAAATTCCAAAAATTTCAGCAAGAAAATATGATTAATCAAATATAATAGTATAGATCTAAGGATTTCTAACAAGATGAAAGACAAATTTCAAGAAAGAAAATGAAAGTATGAGAATCTTTTTTTTTTTATAATCAAGAACACTTTACACTAAGGCTCATGATACCACTTGAGGTGGATCCAAATGGATTCACAATACCACTTTTTGTGCTTGGTGTAAATTTGTTGACCAAATTAGTAAGAACATGAAGAAAAATCTATGAAAATTCTACACTTAAGAAGATAAAACATACAAATTAAAATAGATGAAAAATGATCAAAACGAACGTCATTTTTAAGATAAATGATAAGATCTAGTAATGAACCACCACGAGAGTAAGGATGTTCTTAATAAGGATCTTGAAATGGTTCAAACAACAACCTTGAGAATCAATATTAACTCTCTCTTTTCAATCAATGATTGAAATTCAATTTTCATTTAAAACTTCATAAATAAATTACAATAAAATTATTTATACCTAAGCATAACTACTAGCAAGGTCGGACAAAGTCCAACAATGAAAATCTCATAGCAACACGCCAATAAGCATGGAGCAAAATACAACTCTAAAATAAAGCAATCTAAACTCAAAACTAAACATTATTACAAACAAACAAATGAATATAAAAAGAAATGTGTCATCAAATTTAGTGTGGATAAAGCATGTTGATCCTCATTATGCTCCCATTCTTCAAAAGAATTTGTCCTCATATTTAATGCCAACACAGCCTACAAAGAAAAAACAAAAATCTATCACATGTAGAAGAATATATACCTTCCACTAGGGTCAATGGATATTGAGAGATATGACCCATATGAATGACATGGTCAACAAAAAAAATGAGACAGTAAGTGCATTGAGAAGTAGAAAAAGTGGAAACAGTTTTAAAGCATATCGATTTGGTAAGACATCCCAAACTACACATACTTCATATAGCTTAGAAGATGTTTCAATAAAGTGGTAAGTTGGTACCTTCAAATATATTCTCATGCAATATGTTTCAAGGCATCAAATGAAATTCATCAAACCCAAAAAAAATAGAATTGTAATGAGCAATAATAGAATTGTTAACATCATCATGCAAAGTAAGTATTCCAATGAATGTTTCATATTTTACAAACCTTTTAGTATTCCTAACAACATTGTATGTATCCATAGAAACATTAATCAAGTTATGTTTTCTAGTATTAAAATCATTTATGACTCCATTATGTAAAACTAACCAAGGATAGCATAACAAACTAATCCTCTCAAAAAATGAAATTACAAAGCTAAGAAAAATAGAATATGACACTAAAGGTGCACAAACACGAGAAGAGGGGGTTGGATTGTGTTTGTCTAATTTTAAAATTATTTTCTTAATTTTCATTCTAACTCTGGTTTGGTGACTTAAATGTTTGGACTAATCAGATGTTGCAGTAAACAGATAGAGCGAAGATAAAAATAACACACTAAATTTTATCCTGGTTCACCACTATCTTAGTATATACGTTTAGTCCCTCACAAAGAAGGATTTATCCATTAACTCCAAAAATGGAATTACAACAATACCTGACCCTACAAATCAGTCTTCTCATAACAACATTAACCTACACTTTTTGAGGCAAACCTCACATTGATACTACAAGTCAAGTCTTCTCTACACAACCTGAAACCTATAAGTCTTCTCTACACAAGTAGATATGATACAATGATTTTCCACACTTACAATGAACCACAAAGCACTAAATAATATAAAGTGAATGAGTACCTTTTCTAGAACTTAAACTCTAAACACTTAGAAAATATTTAACTATTAGGGTTTTTTTAATAACCATAGTCAAAGGTATTTGCGTGTCTTAGAATTAGTCGCATAGGCAACTTCACCTTTGTTCCATTATCAGAGTCAGTACAATTTCAAAGTGTGTTGTGTATCAAAGGAAGCACTCTGGAATGAGTTGAAAACAGTGGCTTCAGACTTCAAATGCTCGCTAAAAAATATTGTTCATCAAAGGCATGCTAAATTTATTGTTCCTCAATGTCATGATGAAGTTACTGTTCATAAGAGGCATGCTAAAGTTATTGTTCATCAGAGGCATGTTGAAGTTACTGTTCATCATAGGCATGATGAAGTTATTGTTAATTAGAGGCATGATGAAGTTATTGTTCATCAGAGCAAAAAATAAAAAACTCCAGAAACACGACGAGTCTTTAGAGGCATAAAATTCTTCAGAGGAACGCCTAATCTTCAGAGACACATAATTCTTCAGAGGCAAACGCGCAGACTCATTAGTGGCGTGCTGACCAGGAGAACACTTCGGTCCTTAGAGGCCGACGCAGAAACACGCTGAACTACGAGAGGTACGCCATTAGAGGCAGATGCGCAGACTTTTCCAGCGCGTGGATTCGACTGATTTGATTTAGTTTCTTCTGACCTTTTTACTTTCTTTGGTGGTATCCTTTGGTGGTATCCTCTGGTGGTTTCCTTTGGCCATATTCTCTAGTGGTCTCCTCCAATTTTCCTGCTCTAGTTTATGCTAACTTAATGAAGTCATTAGTGCAATAAATTGTTCTTACAAAATAATTTTGTTAATATCAAAACACATAAGGAATTGTTTAGGGATCAACTTGGTTCCAACAGAAGCAACTTGAGAGAAGATGAACAAAATAGTTTTCAAGAGAAAGTATAGTGTATTTAAAACAAGGAATTAAACCAAGAGATATATATATGTCTTGTAATGCTCTCTTTTTCATGTAATAGAATGCTAAGGGGGTTGCTTTGTTTATAATATTACACAATTCCAATCCATAAGTTCCTTCTCCCCTAAGCATCTTGCAAAAACAATCAATAGAGTTAGGCAACATATTACGGTAAGTAGTCAAACACAAATCACCAAAAGGAACATATAGAGACAATTAATAATGTCTTTTTCAACCACATGCTCTTTAGCAAATAAGCTCTCTAACACCACAAGAATAACATCGAAATGTGGCTAAAAGTACCTCACAATCTACTATCCAAAAAAATCTTCACAAATACTAAAATTCAAATTGGTTGTTATTAGTGGTTGAAAAAGCTCTCACATGTTGAATTTGTGGCAGCTTTGAACCTCACGACAGGTTTGATTGATTTGAAATGTCATCAGGAAATTGTGGTAGCATATATCATTACAAAATTCTAATCCTTATAGTTTACTTACAACATAGACCGCCACAAAGTGCATTGTCGTTTATGACAACACATGTCGCCACAAACATCAAGTAGCCGTTGGATTTATGGTCGTCTGTGCCGCAACAAATGCACTCTTTTCTCACTATATATATCCTTCCACCATTCTTCTTCTCATTTCTTACTTCTAAATTCTCTCTAAATCTTCTCTCTTCAAATATTTTTCTCTCTATTATTTCTCTCTTTAAGTTATTTATTTAATTAATATTATTTATTTTCTTTTTTGATATTGATGTTATTGTAATGATCGTGAATAGTTGCTAATTTTTCATAATTTTCAAGCCCGACACAAAATTAGTATATATGTAATGCATTTTAAGTATAGATTAGTATTTTATATATTTTAGTATTGAAAACAAAAAGAATTAAATGGTTATAAAGTATTTTTAGAACATCAATATTTTATTTAAGAATGTGAAATATATTAGTTTTAAATGTTGGTAAGATTTGTTAAAAAAAGTTAGTATATTATTTATATTGTAAAATCTTTACTCAAATTACAATGTAGTTATTTTTTAAAATATTAATAAAATGTTACCTATTTTATTGTAGTTGTTTTTTTTATTATGATTTATTATGTTAGTAAAATATTATTTTTTTAGCAACAAAATAATACTCATGAAATATAATAATCTTTATGATTTATTATCCTTCCAACAAAATAATATTGTGAAATAATCCTTCCACCATTTTTTATTATGATTTATTATGTTAAATAAAATATTTACTGAGTTTTTATAACTCACATATTGTTGGGGTGGTATTTTCCAAGTATTAGCATTGAAGAACTAAAGAGTATATCTAGATTGATCGTCAACTTTTTAATGTAAAGTATAGTCGCGATACCGAATCATAGTCAGAGTCATAGATTTAAAATTTATTCATTATACTCTATGTTAAATTGTTTATGCATATATATCTTTTTATTACATTGCATTAAGGCATTGAATATTTAAAAATGGATAATTTTGTATTTCTAAAGAATGCAAGTTGGTGCGAGTTATCCCAAACTAGTAATATGACGCACTTTCCCATCCCTTTGTTAGATCATTGTGGCTTGTTGCTTCAAACTTTGTTGAGTAGAGAAGGCAATAATATCAGAGTCACAAATCATATTTCCAATTCTTTAAAAAAAGATGTGAACTAAAGTCAAAATATCGCGTAATATGGAAAGCCTCAAGATTTGGAACACAAACGTTTTTGGATATATTTTCAAAAGAAAACAAAGAATCCTTAGGAGACTAGAACTCATTAATCCAGTTCTTCAAACCAATCCGAATGACAAGCTTAGAATTTTGAGGAGCAACATTTGCTTTGAAAAGAGTACAACATTATTGTTCACTATGAAAGGTTCATATTGTTATAAAAAGGTTTAGAGTAAGTGGATTGCCCTTGGTGATCAAAATTCTAGATAATTTCATATGTCAACTTTGAAGCGCATAAGATGCAATAAAACTTCCACCCTTAAGGATCAAAATGATGAATGTGTTTTTGACGAGAACTAGTTACAAAATGTCATGGAGTTCTACAATTCACTATATTATTCTAACAAGAACTAGATTTCTCTTTTCACATGACAACTACCTTCCCCGTGATAAAGCTCAATGACTAGATCGGACTAGCGAGGCTTGATAGCATTTCAGCAAGTGTACTGAATCATTGCAAGTAATAATGGTAGTACTGAGTGTCGAATTCAAGGATTGTGTTTTACTATCGAATTATATTTTATTACTGAAATTGAACAAAAATTTCCGAACTCAAGGATTGTGTTTTACTATCGAATTATATTTTATTACTGAAATTCGAATTATATTTCCGAATTGATTGAAATAATATTTGAAATTAACAACAGTAATAAAATGGATCCTTTATAATGAGAAAAATGTCAGGGACGAGTTTCACTTCGTATCCAACCTTGGTGTCTAATTTGATCTTAGTTACTGAATTCCTTTATTGAATTATTACTGAATTCTCTTTATAATTCTTGCCCTAATGTCTTAGTGACAGAACCTTTAATTCCAAAGTAACCCCTAATTCCTTAGTAGATTTAAGATTAGAATTAAGCATTACCGTATAGAAATTATCTTGTAAATTATTGCTTTGTAACTAATTTAATTGGTTTCATGACCTGCATCTATGTCTAGACTACAAATTCATGAATTTCTCATCTCAAGCATTCGTAAAGTCCACTTCCGTTTCAAAATACAAATCGTAGAACATTTTAATGTTGATCAAGCAATAAAAAGCATTAAGCACAAAGATGAGAAAAATAATTCAATAAACTCATTCATATAATTAGAAATCAAATCATAAAAATAAGGGTTTCATCTTGTTACACTTATCCCTAACAAATAGGGTTTAGTTACTCATGACTGAGATAAAAAAAGATATAGATTAAGAAAGAATTACAAGAAGGATTCATGAATGATTATTGATAAAATTGCTCCAATGATGTTAGAAACGGCCGTCTTTGAGTTTCTATGCTAGGGCACAAGTCTCCCAACTTCCCAA
>NC_021160.2:34063282-34064280 GCF_000331145.2 Cicer arietinum | reverse complement strand
TCAAATAACAAAAATAAGATTGCAAAAAATAAAAGTTACCTCTACCTGTGGGTTGCCTCCCACGAAGCGCTTCTTTAAAGACATTAGCTTGATGCCTCAACTATTGTCACGGTGACATATATGACAGGAAGAACACATCATCCTTCTTCTTCTTTTTGTTTGATAGAAATTCCATGAACTTGAGAAATAAAAGATGTTGCTTCCATGTCCTTCGCAACTGGACATTGATGAACAAGGCATAGATTGAATCTCAAACTTTATCAATCTCTTCTTTTTTCTTTTCCTCGTTCGTCTTTTCCTCTTGCTTATCTTCTTCTACCACAACAATGAAATTATCTTCAATCTTCAACTCCTCCATCTTCTCAAACTTAACCACTTGCTCTAATAACCTCTCACATTGACTTTCAAATCTTTCAATTGAAACCATGTTATTCTTCATGAATTCAACCAAAACGTCTGTAATGTGAAAGTCTTTGTCATCTGATTCTTTGGGTAGAATTTTAGGAGGTAGAATTTGTTCGCAATTGATCTTTTTAATATAACACTCGTCGTTTTCTGTAACTTTGAGAAAAGATTCTTCATATTCTATTAGTTCATCAAGGTCATCTGAACAATGTCCATTCTTATGTGCTTCTCCGCAAAAGTCACACCTAATAGGCTGCATCGGAGGGATCTGATAGTGATATCTTAAAAATGTATAACTCAAGATTTGCTCCTCAATATGCGACATATACCAGATATAAGACAAGTATCACAGTCTTCATATAATTGTAGTAGAATATCATCATTATAATCTTCCATGCTTTACAGTGAATAGTTATCTCAAACAAAGAAGAGACAAACCACTAGACATGACATTAGCACGCTCAAGAAACAAAAATAGAAAATATAAAGAATTTTTTTTCTTTAAAAATATCAAAATTTTTATTGCAAAGAAAAAAATTTCAATTAAGTAAATAAATTAAATTCAATAGTTATATGGCAATCCCCGGCAACGG
>NC_021160.2:34056354-34062782 GCF_000331145.2 Cicer arietinum | reverse complement strand
CTTGATAGCGTTTCAGCAAGTGTACTGAATCGTTGCAAGTAATAATTAAAACGGTATTACCGAGTGTCGAACTCAAGGATTGCGTTTTACTATCGAATTATATTTTATTACTGAAATTGAACAAAAAGTTTCCGAATTGATTGAAATAATATTTGAAATTAACAACAGTAATAAAATGGATCATTTATAATGAGAAAAATGTCAGGGATGAGTTTCACTTCGAATCCAACCTTGGTGTCTAATTTGATCCTAGTCACTGAATTCCTTTATTGAATTATTACCGAATTCTCTTTATTATTCTTGCCCTAATGTCTTAGTGACAGAACCTTTAATTCCAAAGTAACTCCTAATTCCTTAGTAGATTTAAGATTAGAATTAAGCATTACCGTATAGAAATTATCTTGTAAATTATTGCTTTGTAACTAATTTAATTGGTTTCATGACCTGCATCTATGTCTAGACTACAAATTCATGAATTTCTCATCTCAAGCATTCGTAAAGTCCACTTCCGTTTCAAAATACAAATCGTAGAACATTTTAATGTTGATCAAGCAATAAAAAGCATTAAGCAAAAAGATGAAAAAAATAATTCAATAAACTCATTCATATAATTAGAAATGAAATCATAAAAATAAGGGTTTCATCTTGTTACACCCATCCCTAACAAATAGGGTTTAGTTACTCATGACTGAGATAAAAAAAAGATATAGATTAGAGAAGAATTACAAGAAGGATTATTGAATGATTCTTGATAAAACTGCTCCAATGCTGTTAGAAACGGTCGTCTTTGAGTTTCTATGCTAGGGCTCAAGTCTCCCAACTTCCCAAGAGTCAAAAAGATACCTAAAACAGTGAAAATTTGAGTTTTTATGAATGCTGATGCGGGTCGCGCGCCCCAGGCCCAAGAAACGCGCTCCAGGCGCGCCTGAACAGTGTTACCGGTCCAGAAATGCGTCTCGGGCGCAGAAAACGCGCTTCAGGCGCGCTTGGACAGTGTTGAACGGCTGGAAATGCGCCTCAGGCGTGTCTAGCGCGCTTCAGGCGCACAACATCTGTTGTCCGACATATATTGCATTTTGCTCCTCTTCCAAGTCTGAATGTGGTTCCGGTGTCTTCATGAACGTTGTAGCTATGTATCTTAGCTTTCATTTGTATTTGATTTGACTCCAATCGGACATCTACAACTCCAGATATGGCTGAAATACTCTACATAGGTCATGTTGATTTCTCACCAAAATTCAACACTGCACTAAAACAAAACGCAATGTAAAATTACGAAAAATTCTTACTTAATCAATGAAATAAAAACATAAAACATTTTATTAACTCAAAGAACAAAAATCAAAAAAATATATCAAATAAATCCTTTTTAACTAATGATTGAAGATAAATAAGACTGAAACAGTGGAAAAATATGCATATGATGAAGAGTCATCACAGGTGACAATTGAGGAAACTAAGAGGGCTTTGTATAGTATGAAGAAATTCAAATCTCCACATCCTTCCTAATGGCTTCTGCCTTTTTTTCTTTAAAAGCTAGTGGGATATGTTTGGTGAATCTCTTCAGACTCATCCTAGTGTGCTTTAACGATCCTATGAAGATAGGAACGTGAACCAAACTCTCCTTACTCTTATTTGTAAATGTGTGGATCTTGCAAAAATATCTCAATTTCTTCCGATTTCTTTGTGTAATGTGGGCTACAAAGGACTTACTAAGGTGGTGGCTCAAAGATTAAGGAACATTTTTCCCTTTCTAGTCGACCATACTCAAAGCAATTTTATTCTTGGGCAATCTACTGTGAATAATATCCTGGTACATCAAGAATGCATCCATTGTATGAACAATATGATAGGAAGTATGGGTTATATGATAATAAAGCTTGATCTAAAGAAGGCATGTGATAGATTGGAGTTTATATCTAAAACTCAACGAATCCTTGACACTCCTCCAAGTCTAAATAATGTGATTGAGCATTGCATCTCCTCTTCTTCTATGCGCATAAATTAGATTGGAGGCCAAATAAATTATTTTGTCTTGTCTTGTGGATTTAGACAAGCAGATCTGATTTCCTCTTATCTTTTTATGCTTGCCTTAGAAAGAAAGGGACATAGAATTTTTTATGGAAACCCCTCAACATTATTCGTGGAAGTGCTCCAAAAATTTCTCATATTAGTTTTGTAGATGGTATTATCTTAATTGTTGAAGCTTCTACGGAGTAAGCTCATCTTATGTGTGATACCTTACAGGAATTTGGCTTGAAATTTGTCCAAAAAACAAGTCTTGATAAATCAAAAGTTTTCTTCTCTAAGATTATTGGGTATAGAAAGGCAAATGAGATCATTGCTGCTTTGGAGATCAAATCTACAAATGATATTGGCAATTACTTAGGGGTCCTTCTTCATCATCAGAGGACACTTATTCCATTATCCTAGAGTGTATGAGAAAGAAACTTACTAGTTGAAAAAATAATAATCTGTCTTCTGTAGATAGGACCACTCTTGCACAAACATCCATCTCTTGCATCCTAAGGTATTCGATGCATACCTCCTTAATCTCCACTTCCATAAGTGACCAAACTGAGAAGATATGTCGAAATTTTATTTAGGGAATCACTAAGGAAAATTGAAAATGTCATTTGATATCTTGGATAAGGTGTTCTTTCCCAAGAAGGAATGATAGCTTGGATTAAAAAACATGAAAGTTCTTAACAAAGCTCAAACGTTGAAGTTTGCTTGGCAATTTATAGCGTGTCTAGATAAACTTAAGGTTAGAGTGATACGAGCCAAATATGATTATGAGGTTTAAGTCATGCCTAAGATAATTCCTCACAACAACACATCTCATATTTGGTGAGCTATCTCTTAAGCCTGACCAAAAGTGGAATGCAACATAACCTAGACAATTCATAATGGTCAATATACTAGATTTTGGAAATACAACTGGATTGTTGGATGTGGTCCTATCCAGGATCAGTGGCAGGTTCAGTTGCCTACAAGTCAAGTCAATTACCCAATATCCTTTTATGTAGAAAATAACAGCCGGTGGATGAATGTGCTCGAATGTGTCCTATCGAATGATTTTTGTGCCAAGATCGAAGCTACTCGAACCCCATCCAGAATGCATAAGAAGACTTCCCAAATTGAATTCTAGGTATTGCCTACAAAATCTTAGCTATACTAGAGAAGGATTGTGAGTACGAACATGATTCTATGTTCCTTAAAGATGCTTGGTTAAAATGGTATTTCTTTACTAAGAATATCGATTGTGTTCCTCGATCTTTTCCTTGTAACAACCCGACCCCAATTACTGAAACTATTATTCAAGATCTTATAGCCCCCCTATCTCTCTTCCACCCAGTTAGAAATTAGTGAATTTTTGTCTTATGTGGGAATCGAACCCGATACTTAGGGGATAAGCACCTCAGTTCATTCTTTCCCACTACCACACGCGCACGCACACGCGCGCACACACACACACACACGCACACGCACGCACACACACACGCACACGCGTACTCACCCACACACACACACACATTAAAAAACTTATATTTATTAAACAATTAAATAAAAATATTAATGTTTATTTTTTTGGAAAATATTCAAAAATTATACATATAAAAAATACATATTTTATACAAAGCGCGGTGAGTTCGATTTTGGCGGACCCAATGATACCACATTCCCTTTTAATTTAGTCAACGAGAATAAAAAAAATAAAAAAAAATAAAAAAAAAAGAATGAGTGTAGCTATCAATTTCGATTGTGTGCATTTAGGTAGTCTAATCTTCATCGAGTTATCTTTATTTTAATTATATGTTTTAAATCTATTTTGTTAAGTTAGTATACAAGCCGCCTAATCCTAATTGAGTTGTTGTGATTTTGTGAATGGATGAATCTAAGATGATTCTAACCATAAAAATTTAATTGAATTGACTGATATGTAATAATAATAATTTCAATGAAAGAATCACCAAAAAATAAAAAGTTGAATTAGTCTTATGTTCACACGTATAAAAATTATATATATGGTATAAAATTAACTTTATATAATAGACATATAGATATATATGTATTAATTTTTTTTTATTTCAGTTAAAAAATTTGATTCGTTGTACTTAAATCTTAACGGGTTAGTATTAGTAATCGTAGAAAAATCTCCTTATATTTTATTTTTAGCCTAAAATTTATTATTAAAATATATTAATAAAATAAAATAAAATACAAAAATAATTTTAGAGAATGTTTTATATATTTTTTTTGTCTAAATTAATAGTTAGCCGAGAAATATGTTAATAACTCTTATACGTTAATTCTATTTTGCTTCAAATGATTACGAAGATGAATAAACTTTGTCCTTCGGTTATCAATTCCTTAACTCCTCCAAAAAATGTTATATAGAGTGTTGTAATCTTTGGAAATTATCTAAACTGATACTCTGTAAGTAAAAATAAATAGAAAGGTAATGGATAAAAATAATGTAAAAATACACTTTGTTTTATTGATTGTATATTTTAAAATGAAGATTACACAAAATAGGTATAGATAAAGTTTAGCCTACTAAACGGTCAATGCCTCTTCCCATGCCAAATATGTTGATGGTCGATTTCATCAGTCAGATCTTAAAAAACAGGTCCAATGAATAGATATCTAACTATATCAATCTTGCAATAAACTAAAACTTCTTTTGATTATAAATAATATTGAAGTTTAGTACAAACATATATAGGAGTGTATCTAGTTCATGCCTAATTCAAGATTTGACGGGGATAATACACTGCTCTTTATGTACCAAACTCGACATCATGTGCAAGCATGCAGCCGATAGATTTGTCTTCAATACCAATGTATAACTTGCGTAGTTTACCTAGCGCTGATGGATTAGCTAATGTTTCCTTGATTTTTTCTAAAGCCTAATGTTGTGCTTCCCCATACCCGTTCCTCTAAATCATTCAGCCAAAGTATAGATGAAAAAGCTTTCATCTTGCTAGCCAAGTTTGCTATAAATCTCCTTAGGAAATTGATCTTGTCCAACATACTTTGCAATTCATTCTTTGTGGTGGGATGTCTGGCTTCCAGTAAGGCCATAACCTTATTCTTATCCACTTCACTCCTTTGTTATGCCCCAAGAAATCCAAGAAGTTCCAAACTGATACTCTAAACACACTTTACGAGATTCATCTTTTGTTGCTTTTGAAATTCGAAAACCTTTGAAAACAATTTTGCCACCGAAAATATTACTGGGTTGAGTCGCGGACTAGGTCGCTCTCTTTAAGACGTTTTGAGGCACTGCCCAAAATTGTGCAAGGCAGACTATCAACCACGAAGTCCCTAGGATAAAACAGCCCAGATTCTCTGTAATATGGCACTCGCAGTATGACAGTCTTTCGACTGACACTCGTAATATGGCACAATGGCCACTCGAAAAGGAAGAAAGAGATAAAGCAGTAAGAAGGGGGAGAAGAGAGAAAAGCCTTAGATGCGGAGTGCTTTTGGTGTGATTTTCCAAATGGGGAGAACCCTCTATTTATAGTGGAAAATCGCAACTGGATCTTAGAGATCCATGGAAACGTGCGCTCCAAGTGCTCTCAGAAACGTGCGTTCCAAGACCACAATTCGTGCGCCCCAAAATTCGGAAACTTGACTCTGACTTTTGACCGGACACCAAGGAAACGTGAGACCAAAGTAAGGGTTTTGACCGGGCAAAACAGACGCACGAAGTAAGGGATGATGACTGGATCAGATATAACTAAGTGGAGGGCAGTTACGTAATTAACGTTTCAATTAGAGATAGAACGCAAGTAATCAGATAATTAATTAAAGATTGATTAATTAATTTTCAGGCAAAATAATAATACACCACAAAGCCAAAGCCAAAGCCGAGCCGAGCCGGATGGACGGACGGCGGCGGCGCGCGCGCGCGTGTGTGGTGGTCAATTTGCTTGCGTTCTCCCTCCTTCACAAAATTGCGGTGCCCCTTGGGGCACATCCCAAGTTCATTACCTCCACCTTATATACCCTACTAGTGTGTGGTATCCCTCCAATGTGGGACTTCTCAATTTTTTCAATTCACAACATCACTAGCTCTCATAAATGCCATCATTATTTCCAATGCATTTTTCATTAAATGTATCATCATTTCCAAAAATCCCCCACTTGAATTTAAAAAATATGTTTTTGAATAGCGTCAGACGATTCTATAAGATTGTGCATAACAAAGGTGTCTTTCGACTTGAACCTTTGCATAGCGAGTAAGATTCAGATTCAACAAGAGTAACTCGTAGTCTTGAACTCTATCTCTGACATCAAACCCACACACAACCTTTTCATTAGGTGTATTCTAAAAAGCCCGTGCATTTAGGGCCCTACACGTGTATCTCAGTCTAGTGAACGCTCTAGGAATTCTGCCTCGAAATTCCATAGGAAGC
>NC_021160.2:34053378-34056309 GCF_000331145.2 Cicer arietinum | reverse complement strand
CTAAGTACCCCACTCCACATAGAGTATAGATCTCATTAAGAGTTTCTATTATCTCATCCTTTTTCGCTTCAGGAATCATGCTTCTCATATAAAACATAGCATGTTCATCTCATATCACTATGACTTGTTATTACCCATTGAACCTAATTCTTGGGATCTCCAGTCTTTTAGGTCGGGTTACCATCATAAGTGACTCATTTATCTATAGGCATTAGTCCCATCCTTTTGGATGTATTTTGGACTTTCTCTCTAGCTAATCCTTTCGTCAAAGGATCAGCTAAATTTTCATCAGTGCGTACATGATCCACAATAACAGCTCCTTTAGAAAGTAATTCTCTAACTGTGTTGTGCTTACGACGTATTTGTCGTCTCTTGCCGTTATAATAATGATTCTCAATTTTTGTAATAGCCGCGGTACTATCGCAGTGGATCAACACAGCTGGTAACGGCTTATCCCATAAAGGGATTTCTGCTAGCAAGCATCTCAACCAACTTGCTTCTTCACTAGCATTAGCTAGTGCTATCATTTCAGACTCCATAGTGGACTGAGCCAATATTGTCTGTTTCTTCGATTTCCATGATACAACACCACCGGCTATGGTGAAAACATAGCCACTGGTTGCCTTGGAGTCATCTGATAAGGTGTTCCAATCAGCATCACTGTATCCTTCAAGGACGGCAGGAAATCTTTGATAATGTAATCCGAGACTCATGGTCCTTTTAAGGTATCTCATGACTCTTTCGATAGCGTGTCAATGCTCCATACTAGGTCTACTAGTAAACCTGCACAACAATCCCACGACATAGGCAATGTCGGGTCTAGTACAATCAGTGGCATACCTGAGGCTGCCAATGATGCTCGCATATTCAGTTTGTCTAACACCTTCACCATAGTTCTTGAAAAGTTTCACACTTGGATCATATGGTGTGCAAGCAGGTTTACAGTCAAAGTAATCATATTTCTTTAGGATCTTTTCAATATAGTGAGATTGATCCAAAGAAATTCCCTTTTCTGACCTAGTAATCTTGATTCCGAGGATTACACTTGCTTCTCCGAGGTCTTTCATATCAAAGTTGTTGCTCAACAATGATTTCACATTATTCACAGCATGAATGTTTGAACCAAATATGAGTAGGTCGTCTAAATAGAGACATAAGATAGTGCAAATGTCATTTTCATATTTGTAGTAAATACATTTGTCACTTTCATTTACCTTAAACTCATTCGACATAATCAAGTTATCAAATTTTTCATGCCATTGCTTAGGAGCTTGTTTAAGACCATACAGAGACTTATCTAACTTACAGACCTTGTCTTCTTGTCCATGAATTACAAAACCTTCAGGTTGTTCCATGTAGATTTCTTCTTCCAAGTCACCATTTAAAAAGGTTGTTTTAACATCCATCTGGTGTACCACCAGGTTATGAATAGCCGCAAGTGATATAAGCACCCTAATGGATGTTAGTCTAGTGACTGGTGAGAAAGTGTCGAAGAAATCTATATTCTCTCTTTGTCTAAAACCTTTGGCTACAAGGCGAGCCTTGTATTTATCAACAGATCCATCGGGTTTCAGTTTCTTTTTCAAGATCCATTTACAACCTATTGGTTTGCAACCAGGAGGTAAGTCTACCAAATGCTAGGTCTTGTTAGATTCAAGAGAATCCATTTCATCGTTTATAGCCTCTTGCCATAGATCTGCATCTAAGGATGACAAAGCTTCTTTAATGTTCGCGGGGTCCTCTTCTATGTTGTAGGCCATGTATTCTGGTCCATAATCTTTAGCAACTCTTACTCTCTTACTCCTTCGAGTTTCCGTTTCGTCTTGTTTGTTGCTTTCAGTGCTCGTTGTCACAGGAACTTGACTTGGTCCGCTGCCCCCACTATTTCTTGATTTAAAGTCAGCATCATTTGATTCTATGATCACTTTCGCGTTTAGGTCAAAAAACCTATATGCTTTGCTGTTTACTGTATACCCAATGAATGCACATTCATAGGCTCTACTAGCGAGTTTAATTCGCTTCGGATCGGGGATTCTGACATAGGCCAGACAACCCCATGTTCGAAGATAAGACAAGTTGGGCTGTCTATTCTTCATTATCTCATAAGGAGATGTTTTGCTTTTAGACTTAGGAACTCTATTCAAAACATAGCGAACAGTCAAAATAATTTCCCCCCACTAGTGAGATGCAGCACCAGAATTAAGCATTATAGCAACAACTAATTCAGTAAGAGTTTTATTCTTTCTTTCAGCTTTACCATTCATTTCAGGTGAATATGGTGCAGTTGTTTCATGTATAATTCCTTGGGTTTTATAGAACTCATTAAATAAGTCAGAATCATACTCTGTTCCTCTATCACTACGAAACCTTTTAATCTTTTTGTTAAATTGACACAAATTTCCATTGTACCATTGGATTTTGTGGCTGCTTTGGCCGCCACAAAGGATCAACCATTTTCTATAAATATCACTTCACTCCTCTTATCATTTTTCACTTCTACCTTCTCTTTAAACCTTCTTTCTAAATTTTCTCTCTACCTTCTCTCTACAAAAATTATTTCTCCAAGCTTTTTCTTTACTATCTTGAAGTTTCGTAAGTTTATATTATATATTTAGTTTTTTAATTTTATTTTTGATTTGAAGTTATTTATTTAATTAATATTATTGAATTTTTATTTTGACAGTGATGATATTGTGTTTACTTCGAAGAGTTCTCAGCCCTGTGAAAACTTCAAGTCAGACACTACCCAACATCAAGTTAGTATTTTATACAATTTAAATATAGATTAGTAAAATATGTGATATTATAAATATATTTATATTAAAATATAGATTAGTAAAATATGTGTTATTATAGAATTATTTAAAAATAAATAGAAATTATGTTGTTTGCATAATATATGATAAATAAAAATTTGAAACACATGTAAAA
>NC_021160.2:34052406-34053029 GCF_000331145.2 Cicer arietinum | reverse complement strand
ACATCAAGTTAGTATTTTATACAATTTAAATATAGATTAGTAAAATATGTGATATTATAAATATATTTATATTATTTTTAAAATATAGATTAGTAAAATATGTGTTATTATAAATTTATTTAAAAAAAATAGAAATTATGTTGTTTACATAATATATGATAAATACAAATTTGAAACACATGTAAAACTTATTGATTTTAATACAACTATTTTTTAAAAAAACATTATTAAAATTGATGATAATAATATTTGTTGTTAGTTATTAAAAAGTGTTAAGTAGTTGAGTTCGTACAAAAAAATTATATACTTTAACAGTCTCTATTTTTGTTTATATATAAGGTGTTATTTTATGAAAAAATTCATTAAACATCATTTAAAATTTTATTTTTGTTTATATAATTACAGTCTTCATAAAAATTTATTATATTGTATGCAAATGCTCCCCTAATTGACATATTATAAAGTATGTCAAAATTTATATATAATGCTTTTGAAAAATAAAGCAATTAATATATAAAAATCGATATATATATATACACACACACACACACACACATGGTTGAAGACATTCTCAATTTTGCGAGAGTGCAGAAAATTGTCGAAGATGAAGGGGGATGAGATGT
>NC_021160.2:34051150-34052144 GCF_000331145.2 Cicer arietinum | reverse complement strand
ATTCCAGCAAATAATGATGGAGGGAGTGGAGCTGATCAGAAGAATTATTACGATGATAAATAAAAATTTGAAACACATGTAAAACTTATTGATTTCAATATAACTATTTAAAAAAAAAACATTATTAAAATTGATGATATTAATATTTTTTGTTAGTTTATTAAAAAAGTTGTAGTTGAGTTAGTACAAAAAATTTATATACTTTAACAGTCTCTATTTTTGTTTATATATAAGGAGTTATTTTATGAAAAATTTTATTTCGGTTTATATAATTATAGTCTTGATAATAATTTATTATGTTCCGTCATCTTTGCATCAACTTCCTCAACCTCAACCAGATCAAACTGCATATCGACCAAATATGCCAACAGCTGGCTTGATCAGACAAGATTTAAATCAACCTCAACCAGTTATGGCTCCTCCTTCGACTAGTGGTGGTGCCATTGAAGATGAAATTCAATTTCAAACCATGATGTCTCCTCCAACACAAATTAATAATACTTTTGAGGGACTTCTTTCGTCGGGTAACATGGTAGGAAATAATGATGGTGTGAGTGGAGCTGATCAGAGGAATTATTATGAGGATTGATATCATTTGAATAATTTCATAATTTATTTTTGGGTTGTGTGAACACATATTAATTATATTGTCTTAGTTAATTATTGTGTGTTTAATTTTGGGTTTGTAAGACATTATTTATTAATTTTGGAATGCATGTTTTATTTGATTTTGTGGTAATTACTTTAATTATTGTTAATATTATATTTTTATATATAATATTTATTTTTATTTTAATATTTAATTTTAATTTTATTTAAATTTTAGTTTAATTTTAATTTTAATTTTGTTTTATTTTTAATTTAAATTAATCTTTAATTATAATTATAATTTAAATATTTTATTTTAAATTTAATTTAAAATTATATTCAGATTAGTTTATTATATATTAAATTTAATTTATAATGATATTATATTTTAAATTTAATTATAATT
>NC_021160.2:34018544-34051041 GCF_000331145.2 Cicer arietinum | reverse complement strand
GCGGCCTAAGCCCTCACAAAATATTTTTTTTTAATCTGGAGGTCATTTGTGGCGGCCTAAGCCCTCACAAAGGAGGGATTTTGTGGCGGCCTGGGCCCTCACAAAAGCTGAATTTTTTAAAATCAGTCTGTTCTTTGTGGCGGCCTATGCCCTCACAAAGACAGGTTTTTGTGGCTGCAAAGACCCTCACAAAGGCAACCTTTTGTGGCTGCAAAAGCCCTCACAAATGTCAACGTGTTTCACAAACTTTGTGGCTGCAAAAGCCCTCACAAAAGTTTGTGACCAGCTTATTTGTGGCTGCCTAAGGCCGCCACAAATAGCCCCTTTGTAGCTGCTATTTGCCCTTTGTGAGGGCTTTTGACCCTCACAAATTCCTTGTTTTCTTGTTGTGCAATTTGAACCTAGCTACAGAAGCAACACTTAAGTATAGCTTAAATAATAATTAAAAAAAAATTAAAAAAAAAAGCCATAAACCAAACCTAGAAAAAGAGAAATTAGCATAAAAGAAAATTTGGAAGAATAAATCTACTACTCAAAACATGATCGGCAAGACTAAGACTACAAAGCAATTGTCTTAAGTCTCCATAAAAAATTAAAGTTTTTACTTACTAAGCAGACCACATATTATACTATTTTTAAAAGTAAAACTAACAAAATCTGATCTTAAACAACTATTCTTAATATATATTAAATCAATTAACTTTATTATAAAAAAAAATCACAAGAAGTCGGTTATATCAATTTAATAAATTATTTTATATTTTACAATGTTAGAAAAATAAATTTTGATCACTTTTATAATAATTTTACCAAAATACTATAAAATAGTGTAAAAAAAAAACTCATTTTAAAATGTACAACAATAATTTAGCATGCAAGTATACTGCGCTTCTTTTTTACCAATATTTCACATTTTAAGAGGTCACAATAGAAGCAAAGTGGCAATACTCCCAATTATGACATTATGTTTTTGAAGTACTTATAAATTGTATAATCATAAACATTTGTTTATTGTTGATACTCTTATGGCCTCATTAATCCGTATCATTATTTATTGAACAACCTGATTTTTATTAACCTAATCCAAATCACTTTTAGATTAAATTGCGTTTAAATGAGTCTTATATGTGTTAGGGTTCCTAAGATAAATTTGGTAGTTGTTGACTTAGTCAACAAGTAACCAAGACGTGTCTTGGCCAACATGATTCGTTCCCTGAAACAAAATTCTCTCGGTGAATCTAATTGACCATGTGTAAAGTTCTAATAATTTACTAAAAGAATTCAAATCCACTAAGTAAATTTATGCAGCCTGATACGTGTCACTAGGCTTGAGCATCTTGCACCACATGTCAAGCCTACGTCCAAGCAAATTAGATTTCATTAAGCGAATTTAAATAGCAGCAGTCATACGTCTATATTCTCATTCACTTCTTAACAATCTTTTTTGTAGAATAAAAAAACACTAGAATAAAGAGTTTGAATTATTTTTAAAAAAATTTATGTAATTATTTCATGTTACATTTATCCACTACAAGAAAAACTGTTGTTATCTGCGGCAGACTTTATCTTTATCTACGAAAAGATCGTAGGTAACGTAAAATTACTCACGGATCACCCACGGATACGAGTTCGTAGCTATTTCGTTCGTAGGAAAATATTTACCCACGGAAACACAGTGGGACAAACTTACTTAAGGAATGTCTGTGGGTAGTATGACTTACCGATTTTCCGTGGGTAATGTTACTTATAGATTTTCCGTGAGTAAAAATGCATATACTATGGATAAGTCACAAGAAACATTACTCACGGAAAATCCGTAAAAAATTCTATTGATTTCTATTTGATATATAAAATTTTATCAATGACATGACTATGGGTAAATTATCATTTACTAACGGAATTTTCGTGGGTAATGCAAAAATGTAATTGTTGATCTGTTTTGTATTCTATTGTTTCTTGTATTTTTTTTAATGCATTTTTAAAATAAATTTTAAGCATATTAAAACATCATTGTCAAAACAAAGTGGAGTTTTATATAAATAGTATTTTCAAAGTATACACTGTGACTACCACAAGTCTCAAAATAAGCATTACAGAACCATAATTCTCAAAATAAGCACATTGTCAATACCATAAGTTTAAAAATACACATAACGACACTATCGTAAGAATATATATAGATAATGCCTACAAGTTTATGCAAAATATATAGTCATAACTACTGAATAAAATAAACACTGAAATTAGTATTACTACTCGCCGTCATCATCGTTAGACTCATCCTCGTCATAATCTGGATGACGACGACGGGAGGACTCGGCCTGTATGGAAGCAACACTTTTTGCCAACGCTGCTAGCTGCATCTAGAGCTCTGTAGTGCGCTGCTCTGATTGTTGCTCTACTTTCCTTAGCTCCTCTTGTCGACGTTGCTCTACTTTCCAAAGCTCCTCTCGCGCCTCGTGTTCTGCCGCATTTGCTCGCTCCTCAAATGCTGTTATTTGTGCAGCTATCTCGTTAGAGTGCTGAGACAAGACATTGGTGCAACCTCTAAATGGACGAGAATCAGCGACTAGACTTGCAACACCTGACCTATATAGCGAAGATATATCTCCAGCACCATAAATACGCCTTTTATTCTTTCCTCCAACAAATTGGACCCATATGTCTGAGAGAGCTTCGACATTAACTACTTGGCTACAACTACTAGATGCTTCCAGCATGCTGCAACTTACTTTGAAATGTTTCTTGCTCAAATAGAAAATAATATAGCATAATCGAATTACTTTTACAAAAATACAAATGAAATAATGAATGATTTAATATTTCTTACATATGTTTTTTTTGCTCTTTTATCAACCCAAGAGTTGTCATTCTTCTTAGTGTGAGTTTTTAAAAAGACCTCATCCATGGTGGGGTCTCTACCTAACTCTTCAGCCTTACAAAAAATAAAAAACAGCATAACTATGAATAAGATGATAGCCACATTTCACCAGCAAAGGAAAACAACAAAATATTTCAGCAAAATAACTCTATGTATTTTGAAACAATAAAACAATAAAAATAGAAAATAGTAGGCATGTCCTTGAGCCAAATATTAAATGGTTACACAATGAAGGCTTTGACATAGAAAACGTACCATCCAAATAGTATGTTCGTCAATGGATATAGATCCACCAGTATGCACAACTCCTCCTTTAGAAGAAGCACGGTTTTTCTTAGCTCGATTTGATATCTCCTTATATGATGGATCTATCCATATCTTATCAAGATCATTCCAAATGCAACAACAATATCAAACCAAACACAATACAACAATAGTACCAAACCAAAAGGAACTACCATGTTTCATGAATAAAAAGCATAATCATGAACAATGAAAGAATAACTGTTGTACAGAAAACATGAACTACAAATCAAAGTTTTACAGTTATGATTTATTAAGTGCTTCTGATACAGAGCTTCAAAACTAGTATCAAGATAACTAAAAGCTGGTAAAATCTATTTTTCAGGAAACTTTTACTTTCAAGATCCATTGGCATTTACTATATTCATATTCAATTATTTATTAGTGTACAAACATCCTTGATAACTATTAGTGCTACTGATGTCGTATGAGCACACATTTTCCCTAATAGAAAATTCAAAGTCCAAGTCACATGAAATTAATATTCTTGCACAAATTCAAAAGTTAAACTAACCACACACAAAGAACATAAACATATATGTAATATACTTTTATAGTCTTTCTACACATAAGAACTGACGTTGAGAGTGTGGGAAGCATCACTCTTATCCCAATCACACTAAACGGCCATGTTTCATGAATAAAAAGAATAATTGTGGAATCCTAAATTAAAGCATGAACAAATTGAAGCATAAGAGAAAGCAAACGAGTTAGGGTTTGCAAATAAATTAGTAAACATCCATTTACACAACAAATAATCGTGAAAATCAAACAAATTAGAGATAGCAAATGACATAACGACGAACGAGAGTGAAATGGAGAGTGAGTCGAGAGAGAACGAACAAGAGAGAGCAAGAGCGAGAGAGAGAAAGAGCGAATGACACAACTAAAAAGAGAATGAGAGAACCTAGGAATGACACTTTGAAGTGGCGGCCAAAGAGCTCTGTTCAGCTGGCGGAGATCTCTGATCGGCGGCGGGATCTGGGTTGTGCGTGATCTGTTTTGAGAGTGAGTTTTGCGAGAGTGGGTGTTTTGTGAAATCTGTTTTGAGAGAGAGAGGAAAGGGTGTCACTAGTAAGTTTCTTTTTCTTAGAATAATCTTTTTTTTGTTATAATAGTCTTTGGTTTGTAATGTGGCTAGTGAACGAAAGAAAATGGTAAGGCTCAAAGGGCTAGCAAAGGATAACATTTTCATAGGGTAGTGAAAGACTCAAACGACCAAATAAAATTGCCTCAATGTATGCATAAATTACCAGTGATGCAAGTCAGAATTAGTGTAAGTTCTGAAGGGATAACACATGTTTGGATAATCACACAACAAAGAATTTAAGTGTTTAGGCTAAAAAACTCACAGCTATGATATTAAGAGAGAGTATGAACAATCAAAATAATGCCAAACATGCCACTACAAAATTTATTTAGTTTTTTATTTATTTAAAAAATGCGAGTGAGACTTCGACAACCAAGGAGTAATAAAAAATGCATGAATTAGTGAAACTTATAATTGAGCAATGATATGAGCAAAGAAATAGAGTTTAAATTTCAAAATCCCAAACATAAAACTTAAGACCAAATGCAAGTTGTTAATAATTCTTCGTCATAGTGCACATTTACACAATTAGAGAGAAACAAACTCAAATAACAAAAATAAGAATGCAAAAAATAAAAGTTACCTCTACCTGTGGGTTGCCTCACACGAGGCGCTTCTTTAAAGTCATTAGCTTGACGTCTCAACTATTTTCAAGGTGACATGTATGACAGGAAGAACACACCATCCTTCTCACCAAGAGATACATATTTCAAGTAAGGTGGCAATTGGTTGAGTTCAACCAATGGCATATCTTTCTTTTTCTCTATATATTCATCTTCATTCCCCTTCAATGTAGTGGGAAAACGGGGGAAGTAAGATGGTGATGCTTCTAACAAGGCTAAAACCTCTTTCACCTTTGGATCTTTACTTCCTTTAACAACATCTTGGGGTAGGCATAACGCTCTTTCTAATGGCATAATGGGTCCTTGATGTTCAACTTCTTCATTGACTATCGAATTAAAAATCTCAATACGATTGCACCCTTCTCTTTCATTTGAATGCTCTATGGCTTTTAAAATATTGAATGTAACTGTTTCCTCATTTACCTTAAAGGTTAAGGTTCCATCCACCACATCAATCATAGATCTCCCTGTTGCTAAGAACGGCCTCCCTAAAATCAAAGGAATGTCATTATCTTCATCCATGTCTAGTACCACGAAATCTACTAGAAAAATGAACTTATCCACTTTAACCAACACATCATCCACCATTCCATAGGGGTGTTGCATTGAGCGATCCGCAAATTGTAGCATCAGCTATGTGTCTTTGAATTTTCCGATGCTCAGTTTTTTGTATATGGAAAGGGGAATAAGACTTACACTAGCCCCAAGATCACACAACGCCTTCCCAAAAGTTCTATTTCCAATGGCGCACGGAATTGAGAAGCTCCCAGGATCCTTGAGCTTCGGTGGCGGTTTTCTCTATAGTATAGCACTGCATTCTTCGGTAAGTATCACTGTTTCACCGCCGATTTTTTTTTTCTTCGACAGAATCTCCTTCATGAACTTGGCGTATGTTGGCATCTTCTCCAGTGCTTCTGCAAAAGGAATGTTAATCTGTAATTTTTCAAAAACCTCAAGGAACTTACCGAATTGTTTTTCTATTTCTTCCTTTTTTAATCTTTGAGAAAACGGAAGTCGAATTTCTGGTTTTGGAAATGATTACCTTTTTTGTACCACAGGTTCTTCCTCCTATTCAAGAGCAATATGCTTCTCAACTGATGTCGGTGTGATCATTTCCTCCGAGTGGTTCGAATTTGAAGTACTTCCACTTCATTTGGATTTAAGTGGTACTTGCTCACTTACCTTGCCACTCCTCGTTGTCACGACATTGACATTATTTCGCGGATTTGGAATTGTGTCAATAGGCAAGTTTCCAGGCGTTCTTTGTGCCATTTGTTGAGCAAGTTGACCCATTTGAGTCTCCATATTTTTTATGAATGCAGAGTGATTTTTCTGGATGTCTCTTGATTCTTTAATGAAAGAACTTGTGTTTGTCACTAATTTCTCTATAGCACTCTCTAAAGCAGCCTTTCTAGGTGGGAATTGGTTTGTTTAAGCTCTTTGTTGACCCTGAGATCCACCTTGTTGATCTCTCCAAGAAAAATTTGGATGATTTCTCCAACCAGGGTTGTACGTACTAGAGTAGGGATTATTCTGCTTCCCATTATTACTCACAAAATTCACCTGTTCTAGTTCTTCTATCTCATTGTCATCCAGTGCTTCACAAGCTCCAATTTTATGTGCTCCTCCACAAAGGTTACATCTAGTATGCTTTAGTAGTTTGACAGGGGCCACTTGGGGTTGTATATTTAGAGTTGTCATCCCTTTCTTTATCTCAGTGGCAATAACCTCTTCTATCTGTTTTGAGAGTTACCTGCCTGGAGCCAACCCATCCATAACATTCAAATCCAATACACCACTTGTTGACCCACCACCTCTGTCATACAACATCATTTGTTCATTTGATGCCATGATCTCAATAATCTTTCTTGCTTATGTTGCGGTCTTGTAATTCAAAGAACCACTTGTTGTGGCATCCAACATAATTCTAGTACTCGGTCTCAAACCATTACAGAATATTTGCATTTTGGCAGTGTCGTCATAAGCATGATTAGGGCATCCTGCTAGTAAGTTTTTGAATCTCCTGTAAGTGTCACGAAGAGATTCTCCCTCTTTTTGTTTGTAACTGTAAATCTCTTGCCTTTTTCTAAAGAACATGGCTGGGCGAAAATACTGTTCCAAGAACTTATCTTCAAGGTCATCCCATGTGGTGATGCTATCAGCATGAAATGAATTAAGCCACTCCTTAGCATCATCTGTCAATGAAAATGGAAATAGTTTCATTTTCTTGCCTTCCTCAGACAAACCATCCACCTTCACTGTTTCACATAATTCAAAGAAATTTGTGAGATGTCTATTGGCGTCTTCGTTATGTCTACCGTAAAAATGAATTTCCTTCAACTCTCGGTATAGAGCGAGACTTATTTCAAACTTGTTGACTGTAACCAGTTGGTTATGGATGGGCAATCGAACACGATTTCTATTCCAATTCCCGTACTCGCCGAGAGTACGTTCAGTTGGGGGTGGATCAACCATTTCTGTAAATATGGAGAAATCCCCCAAATCCTCTTCTTCCACTACTAACTGTTTTTCCCTTTGTTTCCTTTCTCGATCCTCTTTACGATTTGCTTTCGCAGTTTTTTCGATTTCTAGATCAAAGAAAACTTCAGCTGAGGACTGGCCTCACATACAAGGTTAGACAAATTGTGAGTAATGAACAATTTTAAAATAGAGAAAAATAGATAATTAAGTAAAAACAAAACATTTTTAAAACAGTTTTTTTTTTTAAATTAGAAATAAAATAAAAGCCGCAATTTTATTGTAAAGCAAAAAATTTCAATTAAGTAAATAAATTAAATTCAATAGTGATATGGCAATCCCCGAAAACAACGCCAAAAACTTGATAGCGTTTCAGCAAGTGTACTGAATCATTGCAAGTAATAATAAAACGGTAGTACCGAGTGTCGAACTTAAGGATTGCATTTTACTATCGAATTATATTTAATTACTAAAATTGAAAAAAAAAGTTCCCACATTGGTTGAAACAATATTTAGAATTAATAACATAAATAAAATTGACCTTTTATAATAAGAAAAATGTCATGAATGTGTTTCACTTTGAATCCAACCTTGGTGTCCAACTTTGATCCTAGTTATTGAATTCCTTTATTGAATTATTACCGAATTCTCTTTATTATTCTTGTGCTAATGTCTTAGTGATAGAACCTTTAATTCCATAGTAACCCCTAATTCCTTAGTAGATTTAAGATTAGAATAAAGCATTACCGTACATTAATTCTCTTTTTAAACTACTGCATCTGCAACTAATTTAATTGGTTTCTTGACCTGCATCTATGTCTAGACTACAAATTCATGAATTTCTCATCTCAAGCATTCGTAAAGTCCACTTCCATTTCAAAATACAAATCGTAGAACATTTTAGTGTTGATCAAATCAATAAAAAGCATTAAGCGCAAAGATGAGAAAAATAATTCAATAAACTCATTCATATAACTAGAAATCAAATCATAAAAATAAGGGTTTCATCTTGTTACACTCATCCCTAACAAATAGGGTTTAGTTACTCATGACAGAGATATAAAAGAAAGATATTAGAGAAGAATTACAAGATTCATGAATGATTCTTGATAAAACTGCTCCAATGGCTTTAAAAACGGTCGTCTTTGAGTTTCTATGCTAGGGCACAAGTCTCCCAACTTCCCAATAGTCAAAAAAAGATCTCTAAACAGTGAAAAATTGTGTTTTTATGAATGCTGATGCGTGTCGCGCGCCCCAAGCGCAATATTTGCACTCCGGGCGCGCCTGGACAGTGCTGAAAGGCTGGAAATGCGCCTCAGGGGCAGCTGGCGTGCTTTAGGCGCACAACATCTGTTGTCTAGCGTATACTGCATTTTACACCTCGTTTGAGTCTGAATTTGGTTCCAATGTCTTTATGAAAGTTGTAGCTATGGATCTTAGCGTTAATTTGCACTTAGTTTGACTCTAATTGGATATCTACAACTACAGATATGGCTGAAATACTCTACATATGTCATGTTGATTTCTCACCAAAATTCAGCACTGCACTAAAACAAAACGCAATGTAAAATTACAAAAAAATTCCTACTTAATCAATTAAATAAAAACACAACATTTTATTAACTCAAAGAACAAAATTCACCAAAATATATCAAATAACTCTTTAATTTAACTAATGATTGAAGATAAATAAGACTAAAATAGTAGAAAAATATGCATATGATGAAGAGTCATCATTCATCCTTCGTGTGCCGTCTCTTATTCTCTTCGCCGCTATAATTTTAAGGTTCGTTTTCAAGTTTTCTGCATTTTGATGCATTTTCGTTTTCAGTTTTTTTTTTTGTTTTCTAGTTCGATTTCATTTTTGTGTATTAGTTTTGAGATTTTTCTGCATATTTTCTTGCTGAATTCTGGAGTTTAGAAAATTGGTTAGCTAATAAAACTTTGTTATGTTTGGTTTTAGATTTAGAATTAAAAAATGAAGTGATTAGTTAAAAGAATTAAAAAATCCTTTACGTTGTCTCCTAGTATTACTTTAAATGTATAGCAGTATAATATATATAATACTATAGATATATTTCATGTTTGACAATATAATAACAACTTTAAATGTTTGGCAGTATAATATCTATAATATCCACTTTATTAATATTTATGAATAAATAAATGTTGCTAATCAAAATGGAAAAAGGAACATTCATCCGAACAAAGTCTTTAACTTGTATGGTGCACGTATTGTATTTTAGAGTTTGCAGATTAATTGGCTAGAGGTATTCTATTAGTTGTTTTAAGATATCTTCTAGGGGTTTATGTGCAATTTAGCTCTAATGTTTGTAAATAGTAACATGTCCAAAGTAGAAGAAATTTGGCATTTATGGGGAAGGTGTTGTATGTGACTTTAAGAAATATATGTGTGTGTGTGAGTGAGTGTATAACTTATTTATGAATTTAATTTGTTTTTATGTGCAACTTTACAGAATATATAAATAGAAATTGAAGGCACATCATCTCAACTACTACCATGTCAACTTACTTCAGAAGAAAGTTCACATCAACCAACTATAAATGAAAGTTGTAATCTATTAGTTAATGTTTCTACACCAAATGAAACTGTGCAAACACCACACGATGAGACAAATGATAATATGACAGATGAAATAACTGAAGATCGTAACAATAGACTTAAAAGTATTGTATGGGATCATTTTACAAAGGTCAAAGTTGATGGAAAAGAAAAAGCTATATGTAATTATTGCAAGAAATTGTTTGGTGGAAGAGCAAGAGACGGGACCTCATACTTGCGCGGACATATGAAAATATGTACTCCACGTTTGTCTACCATGGGACATAATAACGGACAAACATTTCTTACCGCTAAGGTCTTGCAAGGTAAAAAAGAGTTGGGGACTGGAATTTATGATGCTGAAAATGCTAGGAAAGAGCTTGCACATGCAATTATTTTGCATGAATATCCACTTTCAATAGTGGAGCATATTGGTTTTAGAAGATATTCAGCCTCTCTCTAACCATTATTTCAAGTTCCTTGTAGAAATACTATAAAAAAAAAAGATATTCAAAGTGTATGAAGTTGTGAAAACCACAATTTTGAAGTTGTTAGAAACTATCCCACAAAGAGTGGCCATTACTTCTGACATGTGGACTGCGAGCAATAAAAAAAAAGGTATATGGATGTCACTACTCATTACATTGATGAAAATTGGGGTCTACAAAGTCAAATTTTGAGGTAATTATAATTTCATACAATACTAGTTTGATTGAATATTACTTATATTAGTCATTGAATGTGAATCTTCTTATATTATGTTTATTTATGTTCCCTCCCCTCATACAAGTGAAAGAATTTTTAATGCATTGGTTGAATGTTTGATGGATTGGAACATTGATACAAAATTGTCCACTATCACTTTAGATAATTGTAGCACTAATGATGCAATGATTGAAAAAATTAAGGATAAGTTGCAATTGAATACATTGTTAAGGGATGGGGCCTTACTTCACATGCATTTTTTGCACGCACATTCTTAATTTGATAGTAAAAGATGGGTTAGCAGTTGTGAGAGATAGAGTGGAGAGGATTCAAGATAGTGTTGCATATTGGACTGCAACACCTAAAAGGAAGGAAAAGTTTGAGGAGACTGCCAAACAATTACGAATCTCTTGCACCAAGAATTTGGTTTTAGATTGTCCGACTAGATGGAATTCAACATACAAGATGCTTGATGTTGTCATTTTGTATGAAGATGTATTTAGTCGATTAAGACAACGTGAATCACAATACACTTGTTTGCCTACAAGTTTACATTGGAAATTTGCAAAAGATATTTGTGGAAAATTGAAATTGTTCAATTCTATCACTGAAGTGTTCTCTGGCACTAATTATCCAACTTCCAATCAATATTTTTCTAAGATTTGTATGATCAAAATTGCAATAAATGAGTGGATTAAATCCTCTGAAACATTGATAAAAAAATGGCAGAGAATATGTTGGGAAAATTTGAAAAATATTGGAATGTGGGTCATGAAATAATGGGGGTTGCTGCTGTTTTGGATCCTAGGTACAAAATAGAGTTGCTTGAATAATATTATGTTAAGTTGTATGGGAATGATGCTAATGACCAAGTTAAGTCGATTCGACAGTTGTGTTATGATTTGCTTTATGAATATCAATTGAAAATGAATAATGGTTCTAGTAGTGATTCTCAAATGTTGGATGTCCACTTTAGTAATGTTGAGGATGATGGTTTAGAAGACTATGATTTGTATGTTAGAAAAAAAACAAAAGAGCTAGAACTTCATTTGTCAAAACAGAGTTGGATATTTATTTGGAGGAGGAAGTTTGGCCAAGAAGTCCTGATTTTGATATTTTGTTGTGGTGGAAGTTGAATGGTGTTAAGTATCCAACACTTCAAACCATTGCACATGATATATTGGCAATTCTTGTTTCTACTATAGCTTTTGAATCTGCATTCAGTACCGATGGACATATCTTAACCCTCATCGAAGCCGAATTCATTGGACTACTTTAGAGGCCTTGAAGTGGGATAGAAGTTGTTTATGGAGTGCTAAGAAGACTGGTATTTGTTTCAAATTATTCATTTAAATTTGAATATATTTGAAATAGCTAATAATTTTGTATATCTTAAACTATTGTTGTTTATATTGTACTATGTTGATATTGATAGGTGATTCAAATTCTAAAGTTGATAATGAAAATGCTATTTTAGTCGATGAAATAGAGTCTGACGATGAAGGTATTCTATTCTCTACACTATTTGATTTAAATTTGTCATGTTAAATATTAATATTTATCTTTTATTTTTTAATATAGGTGAATTGTTGATCAGTGGTGTTACTTAACTTTCCAACTCCCTCCTTGAAGATGAAGATGATCGTTAGAAAATGCTTATTTAGAACCTTTTTGTTTTGATGATTTGGAACTTTTTACTATTTTGATGTATTAGTTCGTTTGAACTTTGAATATTTAGAACTTTTGTTCGAATTGAACTTTTGTTGATAAAATATTGCGACTTGTAGGAAACTTAAACAAATTTGGAGATATTGCGACTTTATTATTTTAATAATTGTAATTTTAGAACTTATGTTGAATGTTACTATTTAGTCAAATTATTGATTTTTTATGCTATGAATAAATAAATTTCAATATTTGGTGTGGGGGTGGGTGTGGGGCGGGGAAACCCGTCCCCGTTGGATGCAGGAGTGATTTTAAAAAGTCACCCCCGACGAATGGGGATGCGGGGGCGGTATTGGAGTTGCGGGTGTGGGGTTGGTAATGCTTAAAACCGTCCCCGCCCCGTTTCCATCCCTACTCTAAAGACCACAACTCGATCCAAAGTGTTTCCTTTGATACATAATACACTTTGACGTTGCACTAACTCTAAAGGCTACAACTCGTACCAAAGTAAAGCATATGATACGTATCACACTCTGAAGTTGCACTGACTCTAAAGACTGCAACTCATTCTAAAGTAGTGCCTCTGATACGTAGCATACTCTGAAGTTGCACTTCCTCTTTTAGTGAAACAAATGTGAAGTTGTCCATGCCACTAATTTTAAGTCACACAACTTTGCATCTATCTCTAACTTTGATTATTCAAGCAACACATCATCTGAATCCAACAATCAAGTCAATGGTTCTAATGGAGAAAAGTCAATGAATATAATGGAATGTCAAAGGCTCTAATAGATTGAGAAAAATATTGAATTGGACTTAGCGCATTCCTACGTTTGAAGGTCCAAAAACAGACCCATATTCATTCTCACTCAAATCAAATGAAGTTTATGAAAGAAGACCAAAGTAAATCAATTTGCAAACATAATTTGAATAAACACGCACAATATCTTGCTAGAAGTATGTATATATATAACTAAATAACACTTGTGGTCCCTTCACTTAATTTTAGTTAACGTTTTAGTAATTTATCTTTTTTTTCCTGATTTGGTCCTTAATTTTAATTTTGAGTGACAATTTGATCTTTTATGTTTTAAAATGTCAACAATGTTAAACTTTTTTTTATTTTTTTTGCAAAAATTTAAAAATTTCAAACAAAACCCATAAAATTAATTATCATCCTCAATATAATGCAAATTTCATCAATTGATAACTTAAATCTTTAAATAAACTCATATTTTCATCTCTAACAACATCAAATAAAGAATAAAAATATGAGTTTATTTGAAGATTTGAGTTATGAATTTGATGAAATTTGTATTATATTGAAGAATATAATTAATTTTATGGGTTGTGTTTGAAAATTTTGATGAATTTTTAAAATTTTTGTAAACAAAAGGATAGTATTGTTGACATTTTAAAACATAAAAGATCAAATTGTCACTTAAAATTAAAATAAAGGACCAAATGAGGAAAAAATATAAAGAACTAAAACGCTATCTGAAATTAAGTTAAGGAACCACGTGTGCTATTATATATATATATATATATATATATATAGTGTAAGACCCAATACAAATTATCTAGAATATGACAATTGAATCTATATACCTTAATAAAACAAAGGCAAATATAATGAAATAATAATTTGAATCATAAAACACGACTAGAAACTACATTCAAAATATAGTTTACAAGTTGTATTGGTAGTTTCATAAATTAATATTACAACTTGAACTAATTTAAGTCTTTAACAAGTTTTTATTTCATCATTTAATTCATACATCAGAATTTTAAAACTAATAATTTTGGACCAATCCACTAGTGCTCAATCTGTATCTTGGTTTCCTCCAACTGCTAATATAAAAATAAAGGGGTAAGATAAAATCTCAGCGAGTTCTGAAAATAATGGGAGGGATAGTTTTAAAATATTCCTTTCATAAATATGCATAAAAATATGAAATCATGATGCATCTCATGATGAAGCTGTTAACTTCAATTTTTTATAAAAGCTTAACTGAAATCGTTCTTTCATTATGATTATGAAAACTATGCATGACCTAAAATCTTTTCCTTCAAACAAGGAAAAGTCACCTGATATCTTAATGTGGGTCACTAGAAAAATTGAGTCTTGATTAGTAAATTTGGTTTTGTCAAACCCAAATCAGCGTCTTGATTGTTCTCATCTACCTGTTGTTCCATGCTTGGAACAAACTTGAATATCTCATCGTGAATAAGGTCATGCATGATCTGATTAATAAGAATGTAATGAACTTGAGATGTTATGTAAGCAATGTCTTGATAATATTATATTTGCAATACAGCATTACTCCATAACACTTATAAAAACTTAACAATATGTTGAAAATTAAATGGGAATTAATTCTTAAGCTCCTGGTTAGAATTGGAACTAGAGGCAAACTTAGCCAGAGGCAAAACTCCTAACCAGAGGCGGTGCATTTTGGAGATACAGATCAGAGGCAGCACGAAATGCTTGGGGTGCGCAACATCGTTGATATGGAGTTTAGTGCATCTTTCTCCTCTTTTGAGTCTGAATTTGGTTTTGGTGTCGTCATGAAAGTTGTAGCTATGGATCATAGTTGTCCTTTGCATTTGGTTTGACTCCAATTGAACATCTAAAACTCCAGATATGATTGAAATACTCCACATAGGTCATGTTGAAATAAGAACATAAATATTTCATTAAAGCAAAGAAATAAAATTAACAAAATATATCAAATAAATCCTTAAATTAACTAATGAATATAAGATAAATAAGACTAAAAGCAATGAAAAATATGCATATGATGAAGAGTCGTCACAACCGCAAACTTAATCTATTGCTTGTCCCCAAACAACAATTAATTTTCAGATTTGGTATAGTTAAAATCAAACTTAAACTCAATTTCTCAAATCAAATCAAACTCAGTTCTCAAAGTTCCAGCTACTACAAAACATTCATCATGTTCTATAGTTGCTTATAAAAAAATAAAAAAAACACAATTTGTATAATTTAGCATTTATTCATCAAGTTCAACTCTCTCTTCACATAATCTCACCAAAATTTCTCTCCAGTGTTTAGCAAATGTTTTGAATTTATCACTCAAATCGTAGAATATGCATCACGCTACAATAGACTAGAAAAAAAATTCTAGTTAGCAATCACAATGCATCAAATACATACACTTTGTGAGGACTTTCGAGTTTTAATGGGGCTTAGGTAAATGTAGGACATTTTGGGACCGTAGGCTTTACTACTTGGAGTTAGGCATACATTTTCAAATTATTCTACCACTTTTTATTTTTCTTCACCTTTTCATTGTGGAGATTCTCAAATATTAACAAAAGAACCAAGAAGATATGATTTATCAAAGTACATAAACTGATTTTTTTTTTCATTCTTTTTTTCTTTTTGTTTTGATTTTTTGATTTTCTTCTTTTTTTTTTTATTTTTTTTTTATTTTTGTGAGAATCACCACCCCAAACTTAAAAGGTTGTTATCCATGAGCAACCCCAAACTTAGAACTTTATCAAGATAATAATGTTTTTTCTACCTAACTCCAAATAAGGTGGTTTAATTAAATTTAGGTATTTGCCTTGTAATGTGGCTAGTAACCAAAATAAAAGGGCAAGGCTAAAAGGGTTTAGCAAATGATAAAATTTTCATAGGGTAGTTAAAAAGGCTCAAACGACCAAATAAAACTGTCTCATTGTATGTATAAATTACAAGTGATGCAAATCAGAATTAGTGCAAGTTCCGAAGGGATAACACATGTCTGGATAATCACACAATAAAGAATTAAAGTGTTTAGGCTCAAAAGCTCACATCTAGGATAATAAGAAAGAGTATGAACTACCTAAATGATACCAACACATGTCACTACAAAATTTATTTAGTTTTTTTTTTATTTAAAAAAATGGCAAGTGATACTTTGACAACCAATGAGTAATCAACAATGAATGCATTAGTGAAACTTATCGAATTGAGCAATGATACGAGTAAAGAAATAAAGTTTAAATTTCAAAATCTGAAAAAATAGTTTAAGACTAGCTTTAAGTTGTTAAAAATTCTTCATCATAGTGCACGTTTACACACAATTAAAAAGAAACAAATTCAAATAAATAAATAAAAAATATAAGATTGCAAAAATAAAAGTTACCTTTACCTGTGGGTTGCCTCCCACGAAACACTTCTTTAGTGTCATTAGCTTGACGCCTTAATCACTGTCAAGATGTATTATATGACACAAAGATCACATCATCTTTATCACCAAGAGATACATATTTCAAGTGAGGTGGCAATTGCTTGAGTTCAACCAATGGCGTATCTTTGTTTTTCTCTACATATTCATCTTCTTTCACTTTTAACCCCTCCAATGTAGTGGGGAAACAGGGGGAGTAAGATAATGATGCTTCTGACATGACTAAAACTTCTTTCACCTTTGGATCTTTACTTTCTTTAACAACATCTCGGGGTAGGCACAACAATCTTTCTAACGGTACAATGGGTTCTTGATGTTCAACTTCGTCATCAACTATCGAATTGAAAATCTCAATTCGATTGCACCCTTCTCTTTTGTTTGAATGCTCTATGACTTTTAAAATATTGAATGTAATTATTTCCTCATTTACCTTAAAGGTTAAGGTGTCATTCGCCACTTCAATCATAGCTCTTCCTATTGCTAAGAATGGTCTCCCCAAGATCAAGGGGATATCATTGTCTTCCTCCATGTCTAGTATCACAAAATCCACTAGAAAAATGAACTTATCTACTTTGACCAACACATCTTCCACCACCCCATATGAGTGTTTCATTAAACGATCCACAAAATGTAACATTAATTGTGTGTCTTTGACTCTTCCAATGGCTAATCTTTTGTATATGGAAAGGGGCATAAGACTTACACTAGCCCGAAGATCAGACAAGGCTTTCCCAAAAGTTCTATCCACAATAGCGCAAGGAATAGATTAGCTTCCAGGATCCTTGAGCTTAGGTAGCAACTTCCTCTGTAGAATAGCACTACACTCTTCAGTAAGCATCACTGTTTCACTACCAATTTTTATTTTCTTTAACAGAATCTCCTTCATGAACTTGGCGTAAGCTGACATCGGCTCCAGTGCTTCTGCAAAATGAATATTAATTTGTAATTTTTTAAAAACATCAAGAAACTTACCAAATTGTTGTTCAGTTTCTTCCTTTCTTAACCTTTGAGGGAACGGAAGTCGAATTTCTGGTTTTGGCAGTGTCTCCTTTTTTTGTACCACACGTTCATCCTCTTTTTCAAGAGCGATGTGCTCCTCAACTGATGTCGGGGCAACCATATCCTCTGAGTGGGTTTAAGTTGAAGTACTTCCACTCTGTTTGGCTTTAGGTGGTACTTGTTAACTTACCTTGCCACTCCTCGTTGTCACTGCATTGACATTATCTTGTGGATTCAGAATTGTATCACTAGGCAAATTTTTGGGCGTTCTTTGTGCTATTTGTTGAATAAGTTGACCCACTTGGGTCTCGAGATTATTTATTGAGGTTGAGTAATTTTTCTGGATGGCTCTTGACTCTTCAATGAAAGAACTTATCCTTGTTACTAACTTCTCAATAGCACTCTCCCAAGCAGCTTTTTGATGTGGGGCTTGATATGGTTGAGCTCCTTGTTGACCTTGAGATCCACCCTGTTGATCTTTCCTTGAAGAGTTTGGATGATTTCTCCAACCCGGATTGTACGTATTAAAGTAGTGATTATTCTGCTTCCCATTGTTAGCCATAAAGTTCACCTCTTCTAGTTCTTCTGTATCATCTTTATCCGGTGCTTCACAAGCTCAATTTTTATGTGTTCGCCCACAAAAGTCACAACCAGTATGTTTCCATAATTTGACAAAGGCCACTTGGGGTTGTATATTTAGAGTTGTCATCCCTTTTTTTTTATCTCAACGGGAATAACATCTTCTATCTGTTTTGAGAGAAGCTTCCCTTGAGCCAACCCTTTCTTTATCTCAGTGGCAATAACCTCTTCTATCTGTTTTGAGAGTTACCTGCTTGGAGCCAACCCATCCATAACATTCAACTCCAATACATCACTTGTTGACCCACCACCTTTGTCATACAACATCATTTGTTCATTTTATGCCATGATCTCAATAATTTTCCGTGCTTCTCATGCGATTTTGTAATTCAAAGAACCACCTGCTATAGCATCCAACATAATTCTAGTGCTAGGCTTCAACCCATTACAAAATATTTGCATTTGAGCAGTGTCGTCATAAGCATGATTGGGGCATCCTGCTAGTAAACCTTTGAACCTCCTGTAAGTGTCAAAAAGAGATTCTCCCTCTTTCTGTTTCTAACTGGAAATCTCTTGCCTTTTCTAACGAACACATATGGAGGAAAGTATTGTTCCAAGAACTGATCTTCAAGGTCATCCCGTGTGGTGATAGTACTGGCAGGAAATGAATTAAGCCACTCCTTAGCATCATCTTTCAATGAAAATGGAAATAGTCTCAACATCTTGTCTTCTTCAGAACAACCATCGACTCTTACTGTTTCACATAATTCAAAGAGGTTTGCGAGGTTTCTATTGGCGTCTTCGTTATATTTACCGGAAAAATGAATCTCTTTCAAATCTCGGAATAGAGCGGAACTCACTTCAAACTTGTTAACTACAACCTGTGTGTTTTGGATAGCCAATCGAGCACAGTTTCTATTTCGATACCCATACTCGCAAATGGTATGTTCAGGTGGTGGTGGATCAACCATTTCCACAAATATGAAGAAATCCCCTAAATCATCTTCTTCCACTTCTAATTGTCTTTCCCTTTGTCTCCTTTCTCGAACCTCTTTTCGATTTGCTTTTAAAGTTTTTTCGATTTCTGGATCAAAGAAAAGTTCAGTTGAGGACTGGCCTCACATACAAGGTTAGACAAATTGTGAGTAATGAACAGTTTTAAAATAAAGAAAGATAGATAATTAAGTAGAAATTAAAGAGTTTTAAAACAAAATTTTTATTTTTTTCAAAATTTAAAATAGAATAAAAGCAAAAAAATTATTGCAAAGCAAAAAATTTCAACTAAGTAAATAAAATGAATTCAATAGTGATATCACAATCCCCGACAACGGCGCCAACAACTCAATAGTAAGATCAACGCGAAATGCACTTGGGGAGCGCAGCATCTTCTATCTGGAGTTTAGTGCATGGTTCTCCTCTTTTGAGTCTGAATTTGGTTTCGGTGTCTTCATGAAAGTTGTAGCTATGGATCATAGCTGTCATTTGCATTTGGTTTGACTCATATCTAAAACTCTAGATATGGCTTAAATACTCCACATAGGTCATGTTGATTTCTCGCCAAAATTCAGCACTGCATTAAAACAAAGTAATAACGTAAAACTCTGAAAAATCTCTACTTAATCATGAAAATAAGAACATAAATATTTCATTAAACCAAAGAAATAAAATTAACAAAATATATCAAATAACTCCTTAAATTAACTAATGAATAAAAGATAAATAAGACTAAAATCAATGAAAAATATGCATATGATGAAGAGTAATCAGGTATCATGACCAAAGGTAAACTCTAATCATAGGCAAACTCTAATCAGAGGCATCATGAACTTAAACATATAGATCAGAGGCAGTATAATAAGAGTCATAGGAAACGTCTCTAGAGGCAGAATCAAAGGATACATGTCTAGAGGAAGAATCAAAGGATACATGTCTAGAGGCAAAATCAAATAAAAAGGAAACAAAAGAGGCAAAACGGAGGGAGAAAATAAGAAGCAATGTAGAAGAAAAAAAATCAAAGTGCTAAGTAGAAGAGTATTATTAGGGGAAAAATAGAAGCATTTTACTAAAGGCAAAAACGTAAGTAATTTACAAGAGGAAAAATACAAGAAACCATAATACAGCTAACAAAGGAAAAACTACAGAGGCAAGCATGAAAGAGCAACCAAGGCATGCACATTTGCCGTAAATAACAAGATTCTCACATTAAACTTCAATTCTTTACTTGAAATCTTGAGAGTTCCTAAGTTTCCAATACAACAATCATGCAATGATCGAACAAACAACATGCATTACATTTTAAAATCATTTAGAAGTAGTTTCAAATCACGAGTTCCCTACTTCATTGATTTAAGTTGATTTGCAAAAATGAAGAGACAGATTCTCGCATGCAAGGCTGTTGGGAAGCTTTGGGGGATATTAGTGAACCTCTAGTCTTTAAAGATTTGGATGAGAATGAAAAATTGAAGATTTTGAAGATAAGGTGAACAGTATAAATGGGTTATCCTTTAGACTTGTTACAACAAGGAGAAGGGAAAAATGAGAGAATGATTGAGTATTTTTCCATGAAGGAAAAATGAGAGGGAAAAAGTAACTTCTTCTTTTTTCCCCTTGGACATTCCTCATATTATCTTTTGTCCATTCCTATTTTAATTAAAATTCTTTATTTCTAAATTAATGTATCAATACTTTTGACTAACTTTTATTTTTAATATATTTTAATTAAATAGGTGATTACGATAAGATTAAGTTCAATAATGTATTTCGTTTTCACTCAATGAACAGGGACTATATCATTTTGTTTACATAAATATATATTAGTTTATGTGGTGTGGTTCTAATGTATAATATTATGATTAAGGATAAATTATTTTAATAAACCATATAGTCATGATGAGATATTCCTTCAGGAAAGGAGGAATCACAATTGTGGTGAGTTATAGTATGCTTTCATAAAAGAGGGAAATGTTCTTCCGTGAAGGAGAAATGCAAAGGGGCAAGCTAGTGGAACACCACTTGTGCTCAATTGACGTCTGACCCACCTTAATTATAGACTAGTATTTTATTCGATGACTCACATTTGAGCGAACTAATACATCGACATAAAGTTTTTAATGTGTGTATGTGGGTGTGTGTATATATATATATAAAGTATATGATTCAAATTATTGTGACAAGAATACACGTTTTATTTTATTATGTCCGGATAAATGTTTTTAAAGAATTACGGTCAAGAGGATTTTTCCAGTTTTACCACACCAACATGACTGGAAAACCTTTTTAAACTATTTTATAAATTCCATGTTATTAAATTTTTATAACTCACTATATTGTTTAGGTGATGTTTTCTCATGTGTTAGTATTAAAAAATTGGAGAATATATTCAGATTGCTCTTCGGTTATTTAATTTACGGTAAAGTTGTGATACTAGATCTGAATCATAGTCGTAGTTTAGGATTTATTTGGTTCAACTTAATGACTTTTGTACTTGTACGTATATTTAGACCTTCTATTAATGGCTTATTTTGTTTAATATTATTCCAATCAAACTTAAAATTTTATTTTAAGTAATGTAACTTATTTTATTTTACTTTGGAAACATTTAAAATTTGAAAATTTACAATATTTAGAGAAAAAAAATTATTGAAAGATTAGGGGGTTACATTTTGGTACAGAGCAGGTCAATTTAATATTGGACTATGAGTTATGTGTCTATAAGTTATTCTTTTTAGGATATCATAAATTAGTGTAATTGTAGAGTTCTACAACTGTTCTTTGAAGTGCTTTGAGCATATTATTGTGGTTAGTCCCTCAATAGGTTGTTCAAAGAATGGAAATAAATAAGTGCCTATAGAGTTAGACTAACAATAATAGTTGATTTGTTTACGGTAACAAAATAAGCAAAGAGTAAACAATTAAGAACAAGAATAGAAACACAAACCTGTATATCAATGAAGAGAAGTCTAGGGTCACAATTTCACTTGTCACTTTGATTATCATCGATTCTAGTTCTATTCAAATTCAATTCTTTTGATTCAATTATTAATCCGTATACTAAGTGATAAGGATCTCAAGAGCATGAAGATGATTCATATTTTAATAAATTAGGATAAACTTTATATATTTTAATTTGGTTTGTATTAATTCTTAGTTTTCTTTGATTTGGAATTGTAATAGTTTTATTATTGATTTAGTTTTTGTTATGTGTAAGTGAAGATACTTTACTTACTTACATTAAGTTTATTTTAGAAAAAAAAAAAAAAAGATGTAAGACTAATATGGGCCTAGAGAATGGTGTCACTTATGACCCATTTAGGTTTAGAGATAGACTTCGTATAAATAAGCATTTGTAACCTCATGGAGGGGCAGATTTTGATTATTATTTTTGTGAAGCTTTGCTCTCTAGAGTTCTTGAAAGAATTCATCTTGAACTTATCAAGGCTGTTAATCCTTGTGGCGTTCTTTTTGGCTTATCAATCCCTAGATTGTGGTGCCATTTTGTTCTTTGTTTCGTTGCTGAATAATAATATTGAGTTTCCTTTACATCAAACCCTAATAATTCAATTCTTTGAATTTTCGTGATCAGTAACCTGCCTTCATATCTCGAGTTCTATATATTTTTTTTCGGTGATTCAAAAGCCAAACTTGAGTTTCAGAACATCATCTTTCACCTTGATTTGGAATCTGCCGAATCGGAGTTTCGCAGCGCCGTTTATCACGTTCTCCAGCCATACGTGATTTTCACTCAAATTTGTAAGTTTCCGACCTAGAACGATCTTTAAAGTGAACTATGACTATTAGGACCATATCACTAAGACTATTAATTTGTTTGGTCATTCGTGATTAATATTATTTTTCCTAAATTAGCTCCCTGGTTAGTTATGCATAGTTTAAATTCAAGAAAAGCCTAAAGCACAAAAAGATTGAATGAGTGGAGTACTAAAATTAAGTTTGGTATGCAATAACTTATAGTGTCAATTAAAGGTCACCAATTAATTGCACTACGATCTCTAACAACTAATTTATTAGTAATATGCAAATAATGATCAATTGTGCCACGTGAATAGAGCAATATGAAAATTTAGTTGAACGATAGAAAGTAATCAAAATAAAACAAGAATAGATAACTAAGACATAGTAAAATGTATCTCCATTACAAGATCCATCAAAAACCCTAGATAAAAATTTAGTTATTTAATAATATTCATCAATGTTAGCTTTTGAAGTTGTTTCAATGGAAGTAAAACAAAAAAAATGAATGAAATAAAATGAATGTGTTATTGTTTATTGAGATGAATATGTTATTTATACATAGTTTGTATTACATTGTTTCTAACAACCTTCTACTTAACTAAATAACAAACTAAGTGGTTATTTAGTTAGTTAGTTGGTTACATACAATCAAACTAACTTGAATTACACAAAACTGAATACGGAGAACCTTTAACGTTCTCCACTCAAAACAAAGAATGTTCTTGGTTTCCAACTCTCTCTCTTAATTCAAGTTTCTTCAATCAGTGACTTCTTTTGTAGCCTCTCCATCTTGAGTTCTCCCGCTTCTCTGCCTTTGTCTGCTAATTCGCAATCACAAGCCTCAATAGTTAAGCGAGCCTTCTTGAACATTCTCTTCTTCTCATCAACTACTAATTTCATCTTTCTTATAGTCTCTTGTACCACTTCAGCAATTCTATTACATGCCTCATGTGGAGCAATCAATCTTCCACTTTCTGCATTTTCTAGGTTCTTTGGAGAATACAAGTCAAGCTCTTGGAAAACCATCAATATTGCCTTGCATGCTACTTTAGAATCCATTTTTCCAGTTTCACATTTTCTTAATTTGTTTTCTAATTCAATGTTTCTAGACTCTGAATCCTTCAGTTTAGAGTTCAACTTCATAAGTGGAAGAGTAGACGTCATTACGACAGTAAGAAGCCACCCTTTAGTGAATGATATCACAAAACCTCCAATGAATGTTTTTGTTAGCTGCACAAACTTCCCAGTCTTTTCTCCCATTGCATCTTGAATTAAAACAGTGTCACATGACATTCTACTTACAACTTTTCTTGTATTTGTTTCTTTATCAAGGAAAGCAACGTCTTGTCTAAGTATTGTTTTCAAATACAATTTTCTTATTCTTGATGCTTGTCTTTCCCCTGTAACTATCCAACATGCCACCTAGAGGAATGCAACCACCCCACTTCCTATGGTAAAACATACAAATTCCAGTGATACCTTAAACACTTGTTCAACAACATCGGTGATGTTACTCTGATTAATACCAAAACTAACAAACATTTGACCGAACAACAAAGTCATGATAAGTAAACCCAAACGGTTTCCAACATCACCGATAGTTTCAACAGCCATTCCAGCCATTTCTTCAATAGCTATCATTCCTTTTGTGATTGCACCTTGATGTGAAAACCTATGAGAACCAATAGCCATTGTAACAGACAAACCAATTGGCAATGCAATTGAAATTCCACCAATCAAAAGCACCAAAAAATTGTCAATTTCATCTCTATACTTTCTATTTTGTACTGGATACATCACTATAAGCTCAATAAGAATTCCAATAGCAATTGAATAAATGCAGAAAATTTGAATAGATGTAAGAAACTTTTGAAAGTGTCCAACTTGGTTATTACTATCAACCACATGAGCTGCTTTACTGGAAAAGGTGTGAACACTAGTAGCATACACAATTGCTTTCTTTTTCGTCACATTTCCAAGCTCTTTCTGCCATTCTTCTTCCTTTTTCTTTGTAATTTCAATTCCAGCCTCTTCCAATTCAACATCTCAGAACTTTTCAATCTCATATTCCTCTTTAGATAGTTTTGGAGCCACCAACGCTTCCTTGTGTTTCTTATTTGCTTCCTCAGCCACTCTTTGTGCTTCTTTCAACTCATCAATAGCTTTTTCCTTCTCCTTCTCAGTCTGAAGAATTTGTTCCATTGCTTTCTTTAGATCTTCTTGAGCTGCATTCAACTAGTTATGCAATTCTGAACGATCTTCTTTTGATTTAGCCTGTAACACGTCCTCTGCATCGCTTTATGGGTCTTGTGCAACCTCCACATCATTAACTTTCCTTGAACCATCAACTTCTGGTTCAACCAGCAACACATCCTCTCCCTCATTTTTCAGCTTTTCAATTAAAGAGAATTTTTCATCAAGCTCCATTCTTAAGTCTAGTATCCCAGCCTCATCCAAATCAGCAACCTCCTTAGAAGCCTCTCCATATTGCTCAATGTCTTTGCCAAGAATATCCACATCACTAACTTGTTCAGAAAACGAAGAATGTTCCAAAAATGGAGAATGTTCTGAAAACAGAGAAAGTTCTCTGTTTGTGGCTGAAAACGGAGAACGTTCTCCATTTATGGTAGCCATCAACACGACTGTACCTGTATTTGAATCTGAATTTGAATCTTCTTGGGCAGCAGAGGCTTCATCTTCTTATTTCTTCTTCTATTTTCCTCTTTTGCTAGCCCAACATTCTCGAGCAAAATGTCCAAACTTCTCACATGTGTAACATTGCACTTTCTGCTTATCAAAGTTTCTTGATTTTTCCTTTTAATTTATGACTTGTATTGCTCCTTTCTGATGAAGACTTTGACTCGTCATCATATTCTATGAACTTATTATTCTTCCATTTCCTTTTCTGATATCCTTTCTTGTAATCTTGCGCTGCCAATACTTGATCTTCTGCTTTAACTCCATTTCTTTCATCCATTCTTAATTCTCGTGCTTCCAAAGTTCCCTACAATTCTTCAAGATTCAATGTGGAAATATCTTTGGATTCTTCAATTGAACATACAACATAATCGAACCTGGGATGCAAAGATCTCAATATCTTTTCACATAGTTTCGGTTCAGTAAGCTTCTCACCACAGCTAGCCATCTGATTTGTGATACTCTTTAATCTTGAATTCAAATCTGCAACCTTCTCGTGCTCATCCATCTGCAGCAATTCGAATTGTTTCTATAAAGTCTGCAATTTCCCTTTCTTGACCTACGTTCCGCCAGAATAACACCTCTCAAGAATGTTCCAGGATTCCTTTGCATTTCTGCATCATAATTTTTTTCAAAGTTAGTTATGTCAAGGCATTGATGAAGAATGAAGGTGGTTTTGCAATCTTTCTTCTTGTTTTCTTTGAATCTTGATCTTTGTTCCTCTGTTGGATTGACCCACAGCTCTTCAAAACCATTTTCTATGATTTCTAACACTTCTTGAAATCCAAACAGTGCTCGAACTTGCACTCTCTATCTATCCTAATCTTTTCCATCAAAGTGTGGCATGTGGGTTGGAAAATTTCCATTGTTTGCACTTGAACCCATTCTCACTACACTCGTGTTTGATCCTCACACTTCACTCGCGTTTGTCACTCTTTGTGATCAAAACCTTGCTCTGATACCATTTGTTAGCTTTTGAAGTTGTTTCAATGGAAGTAAAACAGAAAAAAGGAATGGAATAAAATGAATTGTTATTGTTTATTGAGATGAATATGTTATTTATACATAGCCTCTATTATATTGTTTCTAATTTCCTTCTACTTAACTAACTAACTAAGTGGTTAGTTGGTTACATACAATCAAACTAACTTGAATTACACAAAACTGAATACGAAGAACGTTTAACGTTCTCCACTCTAAATCAAGAACGTTATTGGTTTCCAACAATCAAATTAAAAAAAAAATAAAAAAAAAGAACATAAGAAAGAAATAACTTTTACTCTAAATCTAAAACACTTTACTCTAATTTCAATCACCCTATCGGCTCTGGCCCCTCAAATTGGGTGTGTCGCTGTTTGTTTTTATTTCCTCCAATTCCTTAATGGGCCACCTCCTTCCTTTTATTATCTCCTAATAGGCCCCTAACTATTGGCCCCGGCGCACATATTGAAGGGACTAAAAAATTTTATAATTTAAAAGGCCTCAAAAAACAAGGCCCCACACACTAAAGGCCCCCTAAAATTTTGTGGGCTTAGTGGGCCCATAGGCCCACTTATATAAAAAAAGAATCGATTTTTTTTTCGAGAAATAATATTTTTCACCGATAAAAAATTTTCGATTTTTTTCTATAAATTTTTTCGATTTTTTACTATAAAAATTCTTGATTTTTTTCTAAAAAATTTTTCGAATTTTTTCAATAAAAAGTTTCCGATTTCTTTTCGATAAAAAAATTTCATTTTTTTTTTCGATAAATAATTTTTTTTTATATAAATGAATTATCTTTTTAATAAACTTTTTTTTCTCACAAAATTTTTTAAGAAAAAAAATATTTTTTTATTTTGTTCGAATAAAATAAATTTCAAAAATTTTTTAAGAAAAAAATCTCAAAATTTACAAAATATTGGGGGCCTATAAGCCCCCTCCCTTAGGCCCCATGAAATAATGGGCCTAAATTTTACAAAAGTTAATTTGATAGAGGGCCTAATATTAGAGATTTTTTTTAAATAAAATTAAAGGGTCTTGCTGTTGGGGGCTTTTTTGACAGTTCTATCTCCTATGCATGTGGCACTGAAGTATTGCTTTAGGTAAAAGAAATATATGGCAAAAAGATAAGCTTGGCAAAAAAAAAAAATATAGTTAAGTTGGTGTTTGTCTTAAAAATAAATTTTATCTTCATATATGATGTAAATATTTTGTTAATTTATAAAGAGATAAATTTAAATTTATAAATTTTTTGTATCAAGTAAAAAAGGCAACAATTAATTCTAAAAAAAAAAAAAAAAAAAGAGATCCTGTTTTATTTTTAAAAACAAGAGGAGACTATTTTTTTTTGTACAAATAATAAAGATCATAAATAAAAGATTAATTTAATTTAAAATTAATTGCCGTCTTTATATTTGTACAAAAAAATTGTAGATACAAATTTATCTTTTCATAAATTAATAAATAAATATTTATATTGGAAATGAAGATAAAATATTTTTTTTAAAACACCGGTTTAACTATTTTTCTTGTGAAACTTAATTTTTGGCACTATATTTCTTTTGCCAAAAATTTTATATACCATATTCTTAAAATTTAGATTTTAACTAAATTTTATTAGCAAATATTTATCCATGCAGGGCATGAGAATGAGTCTCACACTAATTATATATAATCATGATGGTAAAAATTGTCAAACTCTTATTATTATACTTATATGTAGATGTTGATTTTCTCTCAAAAAAGATATAGATATAGACATTAATTTAATATAATATTAAAAAAAATTATTTTATGATTGTTATTATTATTTATTATTGATTTAAGATTGAATCTATCTTTTATTTAAAAAAAAGATTGAGTCAATATGTCTCAATAAATAAAGATGAATATTGAATTTTTAGTATCAAATTATTATTAAATTGTATTGAAACACTACTATCCTTTGACTATCACCTTCTTCTCTTTCTCTCTTTTTCTATAAATTTCCAATATTGTTAAGAATATTGAGATATAAATCTAATTGATTGATATCCGCATTAAGTGAAGGTCTTATTTGTAAGTAACAAATCAACCGTCAACAATCATCATCCTGTTATTTAGTACCATCAAAAACATTGAAGCAATGTTGAAGAATAGACATCAAAGCAATGTTTCAGATAAGACAACAAAGAAAAAGATGTATTTTTGCAAGTATTGTAAGAAGGAGTTCACAAATTGGCACGCTTTAGGGGGACATCAGAATGCTCACAAAAAACAAAGAAAAATTGCAAAAAAAGACAAGATTCTCACCATGACTTCTCCTTATTTTAAAGACTCGTTACCACTTAATTTCAACTCTTATTATAATTCAATTTTTGATCTAAACCAAAACCTTCAGTTACAACTTGGTTTATATAATTACAATTCTCATCAAACAATACTACCTACAAGTGGATCAACCAATGAGATGTTGAATTTGAATTTCATGTCTTTACGTGATTATGAAAAATCTAGTTCATCAACAAGATCTATGAGTAGAGCCAAAGAAGAGCTTGATTTGACTCTCAGACTTGAACTTCCAAGCTAAAAGATATTGAGTGCTCTTGCATATGCTTCAATAGAATAGTATACTTTGTTATTAGGTTTAATTACATGATAAATGGTTTACTTATTTACATTAGATTCTTTTTAATGTTAATTTGCAATTACTTCTCTTGTAAAGTCGTTACAATTATAATGACTTTGAAGGTCATATAATAAAGTTATTATTTGCTGATCTTGGTACTATTATATATTGTGACCAATATATATATATATATTAGAAATAATTTAATGTTATCCATGTAGTACTATGTTTAATAATTTTATTTTAATGTTGATAAAAATTGACGAGGATTAATAAGAACATGAATGTTGATGGTTTTTTCTTCTCCATTTAAATAACTCTAACTATTAAATTTGGATGTTTAAAAAAAAGTTATTAGTAATAATTCTATATGGATTTGCTGCTCAACGTTTTTATTGAAATGTCGGAATTTTTAAACGATAAATTTTATAAACATAACAAAAGATAAATAATCTAAACAAGAGAAAATAAAAACAAATAAAAGTAATATCGTAAACCTTTTAAAAGATAAAAGACATAAAAAAAACAATTGATTAATTAATGCTATACGTAAATAAACAAATGACATATAATATAATTCAATATAAATTTTATTATATATCTATCTTTATTATTTTAATTAGATATTTAATTTTGAATTCATGACTCTCTAGAATGTGATTGAATAAAGTCGTCAAAATTTTATAAAAATAATTTTTTTTAAAAGACACATGCATTAACAGTTCACACGTATTGAAATTCGATTACATTACATTTTTTGTTGTTAATTAATTATTAAAAACGCTAAATTGGAGACCAATAATATTACTTTTTATGTCCTAGTTTGAATCAATATTGTTTTTAAGCAAATATTGGCACACAAGAACATCATTAACTATAGCTTAAATGATCACTACTAAGTAGGCACCAAGAAAGCTAACAACCATTTGAATACCAAAATTAATATTAAAACCAAAAAATTAAAAGACAAAAGGAGGCATAAATGAAACTCATAAAAAGAGAAATTAGCGTAAAACAATTTGCTAGTTTAAATCTATTATATAAACCAAGACTAAGGCTATCAAAGCAATTACATTAGACCTCCTTAAAACATAAAGTTTTTAAAATCTCATATATTCTAGTATTTTTAAAAGTAAAATTAATAAAACTTTATCTAAAATAAATATTAAATAACTTGATTTTATTATCAATTAAAAATGAATCACACGAACTCAGTTATATTAATTTAACATAAATAAATGATTTTATATTTTGAATGTCCTAAAAAAGAATTTGATGATTTTTTTAATTATGTTACTAAAATACTATTATGGCATTTAAAAGACATCATTTTAAAAAGTACATTAATCATTTAGCATACAATTATATTGTGTTGGTTGAATGGCCTCTATCCTTAGGAAGTTGTACACAATATTATTAACCAGATTATCCAATTCCTTCCTAAGTGATGAACTTAATATTAAAACCAACTTGTTTAATATTAATTCCAATTTAACAATAATAGATTCAAAACTGAGATTCAAGAACACATGTACTATCAAGTTAAAGAGTATAGAGATAGAGAAGTGTGCATCATGGATTTTTATACTGGTTCAATTATCTATTCGATAGTCTACATCCAGTCCCGAAATCACTTACTGATTCCAGCCTTTACTAGAAATGATTTGAGTATGTTTACAGACTTTCCAGCACTTCAATGCTTATACATCTAACTCAACATCAACCTACAACAACAACCAATCTATCCTTAAGAACTAATCGCCAAGCTCTAGCAATATCAGATTGAGATCTCTTTTAGATGATCACACACACTCTAAAAGATGACCACCAGTTTCACAATACTGGATTTCCACTCTCTTTTACAAATATGGTTCTTTCAAAAAAAACTAAAACACTTGATTCAATCACAATGAATTCTCACACTAAGTATTTGCCAATAATGTTTGTGAGTTGCAATAATTTTTCTCAAAGTGTATTTTTCGAAAAGCTAATGAAATTCTTTCAGTTCTTTCTATTATTTTTTAAAAATTGTGATTGATTTAGTTTATATAGTTTCAGAAAAACTTCAGACAAATCGATTTCCCAATCTATTTTATTAATGCGTATTACCAGATCAATCGATTTCCTAATCGATTTCCCATTTCTTGTTTTTCTTGAAATTCTTGAAATAGATGAACTAATCGATTTGCTAATCGATGTTTTTAATGCATGTATCAGAAACTGATACTCAGTTCATATCAGAGTCGATTGAATAATCGATTATAAATCGATTTCTTTTAATCATAGAACACGGGTCTGATAAAAACATTTAAGTAATCGATTTGCTAATCGATTAACTCAGTGAAAACTTTGTTCTATGAATCAGAAAATCGATTAACCAATTGATTAGTAGAAAGCTTGTAACTTAAGAAAAGTATATCAATCGATTGTCCAATCGATTTCGTTTAATCATAGCACACATGTCTGATAAAAAAACATTTAAGTAATCGATTTGCTAATCGATTAACTCAGTGAAAACTTTGTTCTATGAATCAGAAAATCGATTAACCAATTGATTAGTAGAAAGCTTGTAACTTAAGAAAAGTATATCAATCGATTGTCCAATCGATTTCTTTTAATCATAGAACACGGGTCTGATAAAAACATTTAAGTAATCGATTTGCTAATCGATTAACTCAGTGAAAACTTTGTTCTATGAATCAGAAAATCGATTAACCAATTGATTAGTAGAAAGCTTGTAACTTAAGAACATTTATGCAATCGATTATCCAATCGATTTCTTTTAATCATAGAACAAAGGTCTGATAAAAACATTTAAGTAATCGATTTGCTAATCGATTAACTCAGTGAAAACTTTGTTCTATGAATCAGAAAATTGATTAACCAATTGATTAGTAGAAAGCTTGTAACTTTAGAAAAGTATATCAATCGATTGTCCAATCGATTTCTTTTAATCATAGAACACAGGTCAGATAAAAACATTTAAGTAATCGATTTGCTAATCGATTGACTTAGTGAAAACTTGGTTCTATGAATCAGAAAATCGATTAACCAATTTATTTATCAATTGATTGATTAACATACTTATTTTACGATTTCAGTTTTAATTGGCAAATATTAGATGTTTCAAATCAAAATGATGAATCTAACTAATAAACACTATGAACAACAGAAAAATTTACACATATTCTTCAAGCATTGTATGATATGATCAATCTTTGCTTGATTGCTTGAGATCCAAGATTTGTCCAAGTGTAGTGTTTGATTCTTTCCTGAAACGTATCTTAACTCAAACTATTAGATTAATCAGATAATGCATATACATTGTATGTTTGGAAGTAATATCAAAATCATAGTCAAGGAGGCATATATCTTAC
>NC_021160.2:34016210-34017599 GCF_000331145.2 Cicer arietinum | reverse complement strand
CCTAAACAACTAATCTAGGGATGTTCCTCATTATCACCAATGGGAGAGGTAGAGACTGCTATATTAGCCTTAGCAAGTGTCTCCTCACCATGAGGTTCAGAACTATCAAGGTTGATAGGAGTTGTTTCTTTAGTTGCTTGTGTGTCAACAACATTATGAGCAGGTTGCTCAGGTTGAACATCATGCTGTTGCAGATTAGTAGTGGGGAATGAGGTTGATCTTCTTGATTGGCCACTTGTGTGCCAATGTCAGCTATGTCTTCAAATGACATCTTGAGATCCAAATGGTCTTGGATGGCATCTACATCTTGAACAATTGAGTTGAGGGTTGCTTGGAGTCGCACAAGGGAGGCTTCCTCCTTAGCATTGTGTGCAGCCTAAGACTCCATAAGTTCCAGCAACTTAGCTAAAACCTCAGATTGGTTTTCAGCTTGTTCAGCATTTGGTTGAGCCCTTGTCCAAATACCATTGATCTTCTTCAATTGCATTTGGTTGACAGTTGACTCACCAAAAATCAGAGTTGTCTTTACTGATTCTTCATTGACAACTGATATTTTGAAGTGTCTCAGAATCTTGGTGATCAGCTGAGGGTAAGGGAGCATTTGCTTTCCTTGTGATGTTTCTAACATATTAGCCAACACAATCCACGCCCAACTCATCTTGAGTTCTTTGTAAAGGCCCCAAAGAAGAGTAATGTCAAGCTTCTGAACTATGGCATGGTTCCCAGATCTAGGTACCAACATTTTGGATAACACATACATCAGCATCCTATGCTAGACCTTCATTTGACCAATAGGGAGAGATATGCTTTCCACAAACCCTTCAACCATCAAGTCTTGAATGGATGTGTATCTATCTACTGATGTTTCCCAAGCATCATCAGTAGAATCATGATTGGTTCTGCCATCAACAGCTTCTCCATAGAAGGGTAGTCCTGATAGCTTGGAGAACTCCCTAAAAGTCATAGAAATTTTCTTCCCTTTAACTTCAGACTTAAATCCAATGTCTGTGAGGGTGAAGTTTGAGTAGAAGGCTCTAATGAGTCTTGGATAGATTTCCAAAGGGTAGGAGAGAAAATCTACCAATCCATGAAATCTGAGATGGTGTTGGAAGGTGAATCCATTTGCATCAAAGTAGGCAAAATCAAAAGTTCTTGCCTCATGGATTTCCCTCTTTAGGAATGCAGGGGGAATAACAATGTCCTCAATAGGTTTGCCTTTGGGAGGTTGAGGCTCCTTTGGCTGAGGGGAAGAGGTGGTTTTCTTCTTCTTTTGGGTTGGCCCATTCATGGCATCACCCATCAGCTTTTCTGTTTGAGGAACCTTCCTCTTTTTGGTTTTTCCTTGGTCAGTGGCAATGGCTTTCCCTTTATCCTTTGCCAAAATCTTAT
>NC_021160.2:34014600-34016141 GCF_000331145.2 Cicer arietinum | reverse complement strand
AAAGATGGTGAAGGAGGTGGATGATTATGGTTTCTCGCTTGTTTGTTTAACTCTTGCCATTAGAGAGATTTGGGAAGCTTGAGAGGTTTGAGAAGTTTGAGAAGTATCAAAGCACAGAGAAATCGAGTTTGGGGAGAGTTTGATAGTGAAATTGTGTTGAGAAATCGATTTAGGGATTTAAATGGTACTGTTCAGAGTCGATTTCTAGATCGATTTTATTTCACATTTGCGCACGAAACATCGATTGTCAAATCGATTTTGTTACCGTTATTGGAGGGAAATGAAAGGTTTCAATTACAATTGCCTCCAATGGCTAGTATTTTTGCAACAGTCATATTGCAAATTGATTCCCAAATCGATTTTCTTAAGTAAACGTTCAATGGATAAATCGATGTCCAAATCGATTTCCATATCATTTCAGGAAAACTTCTCATAACATCATCGATTTCCAAATCGATTTCTTTAAAGATATTGACCAGTACAGGTATTCCAATCGACTTCCAAATGAACTTATTTGGCTCACAGTTTTTATAATTTGACAAAATCGATTACCAAATCGATGCTCGTGTTTGAGTTTGGAAAATTTCTCAAATCTTTGGATTTCTGGGAGAAATAATCGATTATGAAATCGATTTTTTAAAATGATTTTCCATATCCTCAATCGATTGGATTGATGTATATTTTGTCACATCGAATTTGGTTCAGCATTTATTGCTACCACATATCACTAAATCGATTATGAAATCGATTGTCGTGTTTTATATTTTGACAATTGAGAAACTTTGTAGCATAAATCGCTTGTGAATTCGATTTTGTAATACTGATTTGAAATTTTGACACAGGATAGTCGACGTGCAAATCGACATCTATTGCAAGTTAATAAATTTAGAGAGAACATCGATGTCTTAATCGATTTTCTACAGAGATCATATTTCATTTTGATCCATTATACCAAGTTTCATTCTAATATAGAAGAAACTTTCTTTGGATAGGGCTTTGGTAAATATATCAGCTAATTGATCAGATGTATTAATATATTCAAGCATGATATTACCATTTTGGTATTGATCCCTAATGAAATGATGTCTAATCTCTATATGCTTTGTTCTTGAGTGCATAACAGGATTCTTTGTGATATTTATGGCACTAGTGTTGTCACACATTATTGGCACAGTTCCAAGATCAACACCAAAGTCAGAAAGGTGTTGTTTCATCCATAATATTTGTGCACAACAACTTCCAACAACTACATATTTAGCCTCAGCTGTTGAAAGTGTAACACTATTTTGCTTCTTGTTATGCCAAGATACAAGTGAATTCCCTAATAGATGGCAAGTACCAGATGTACTTTTTCTGTCTAATTTGCAACCAGCAAAATCAGAATCAGAATAGCCAACAAGAGTGCAAGTTGATCCCTTAGGATACCATAAACCTAGATTTTTGGTTCCTATTAGATATCTGAAAATTCTTTTGACTGCACTTAGATGGGATTCCTTAGGATTAGCTTGATATCTTGCACACATGCAGACACTAAACATAAT
>NC_021160.2:34013580-34014100 GCF_000331145.2 Cicer arietinum | reverse complement strand
AACCTTTCTTTCAAGTTCAATAAAACTAGTGAGTTTATCATGTGCTTTCTTTTTTAAAAGTGCGTTCATGTCTTCAAGCAACTTATGATCCTTTTAGATTTCTTCATACATCATGCACTGTTTTTCTAACATTTTCTTAGTGCAAATCAATTGTTTGACTACCTTAATATGTTCATCATGCAATTCATTGAAAGCATCATGCAATTCTTCATAAGAGGGATTAGAGGTAGTACTTACATCGCTATCTGAATCTGAGTTAGTGTTGGCCATTAGACACAAGTTTGCTTCTTCATCTTCTGAATTTTCAGAAGATTCTTCATCATTGTCATTCCAAGCTATGTAGGCTCTTTTAGTTTTTGAAGATGGTTGATCCTTGCCTTTAGCTTTCACAAACTTGTTTCTATTTTGTAGTTGAAAACATTCAGATTTAATGTGGCCTGATTTTCCACATTCATAGCAGGTTATCACTTTGCTATCATTTGTCTCATTCTTGCTGAAGCTTTTTGTCCTTGAATTGGAT
>NC_021160.2:34011824-34013387 GCF_000331145.2 Cicer arietinum | reverse complement strand
TTTCAGAGATAGTCCCTTCCTTTTCCGATCAGTTTGCTCTGACTCATTCAACCGGTGCAGCTCCATTTCATGTTCTCTGAGCTTGCCAAAGAGGGTGGCAATGGTCATGCTTCCAAGATCCTTTGATTCAGCTATTGCAGTGACCTTAGGTTGCCATTCTCTTGTCAAGCATCTCATTACTTTGTTTATTTGTTGCTCATTGTCAATTACTTTCCCTAGAGCATTCAGATTGTTAATGACATGTGTGAACCGTGTTTGCAAGTCATTAATTGACTCATCCTTCTTCATATTGAAGAGTTCATATTCATGCATCAGAGTGTTAGTTATGGCCCTCTTGACATCAGTTGTGCCTTCTTGAGTTTCTTGGAGTGTATCCACCATTTCTTTGGCGGCTTTGCAATTTGATACCCTGAAAAACTCATCAGCACTCAAAGCAGAAGTTATTATATTTTTGGCTTTTGCATTATAGCCAACTCTTTTCTTATCATCATCAGACCAATCAGATCTTGGTTTCTTGATTAATGATTCATCAGTACCAGCAAGTTTAGGCACATAAGGACCATTTTCTACTGCATCTAATATGTCAAGACCACTTGCCTCTAGAAAGATAAGAATTCTTTCTTTCCAGTACATATAAGCAGACCCATTAAAGGCAGGGGTCTAACTAAAGAGGCACATTCACCCAACAATTCAGTAGAGGCCATTTTCTTTTTTGAGAAATAGTCTAAAAGATTAAGCTCTTGATACCAATTGTTGGTTGAATGGCCTCTATCCTTAGGAAGTTGTACACAATATTATTAACCAGATTATCCAATTCCTTCCTAAGTGATGAACTTAATATTAAAACCAACTTGTTTAATATTAATTCCAATTTAACAATAATAGATTCAAAACTTATTCAAAACTGAGATTCAAGAACACATGTATTATCAAGATAAAGAGTATAGAGATAGAGAAGTGTGCACCATGGATTTTTATACTGGTTCAACTATCTATTCGATAGTCTACATCCAGTCCTGAAATCACTTACTGATTCCAGCCTTTACTAGAAATGATTTGAGTATGTTTACAGACTTTCCAGCACTTCAATGCCTATACATCTAACTCAACATCAATCTACAACAACAACCAATCTATCCTTAAGAACTAATCGCCAAACTCTAGCAAGATCAGATTGAGATCTCTTTTAGATGATCACACACACTCTAAAAGATGACCACCAGTTTCACAATACTGGATTTCCACTCTCTTTTACAAAGATGGTTCTTTCAAAAAAAACTAAAACACTTGATTCAATCACAATGAATTCTCACACTAAGTATTTGCCAATAATGTTTGTGAGTTGCAATAATTTTTCTCAAAGTGTATTTTTTGAAAAGCTAATGAAATTCTTTCAGTTCTTTCTATTATTTTTTAAAAATTGTGATTGATTTAGTTTATATAGTTTCAGAAAAACTTCAGACAAATCGAGTTCCCAATCAAGTTTATTAATGCGTATTACCAGATCAATCGATTTCCTAATCGATTTCGCATTTCTTGTTTTTCTTGAAATTCTTGAAATAG
>NC_021160.2:33985839-34011667 GCF_000331145.2 Cicer arietinum | reverse complement strand
AATGGGCTAATTTCTCCCTGTAACTCAGACACTTAATCAAATTGATTTGCCAATCGACTGATTTGTCTCTGTAACTCAGACATTTAATCAAATCGATTTGCCAATCGACTGATTTGTCCCTGTAACTCAAATATTTAATTAAAATCGATGTGCCAATCGATTATGCAATATGTTTCTGATAAATGATGAACTAATTCATTTATGCAATCGATTATCCAATCGATTTCTTTTAACCATAGAACACATGTATGATAAAAACATTTAAGTAATCGATTTGCTAATCGATTAACTCAGTGAAAACTTTGTTCTATGAATCAGAAAATCGATTAACCAATTGATTAGTAGAAAGCTTGTAACTTAAGAAAAGTATATTAATCGATTTCTTTTAATCATAGAACACAGGTCTGATAAAAACATTTAAGTAATCGATTTGCTAATCGATTGACTTAGTGAAAACTTGGTTCTATCAATCAGAAAATCGATTAACCAATTGATTTACCAATTGATTGATTAACATACTTATTTTATGATTTCAGTTTTAATTGGCAAATATTAGATGTGTGAAATCATAATGATGAATCTAACTAATAAACACTATGAACACTAGACACATTTACACATAATCTTCAAGCCTTGTATGATATGATCAATCTTTGCTTGATTGCTTGAGATCCAAGATTTGTCCAAGTGTAGTGTTTGATTCTTTCCTGAAATGTATTTCAACTCAAACTATTAGATTAATCAGATAATGCATATACATTGTATGTTTGGAAGTTTTATCAAAATCATAGGAGGCATATATCTTACGTATTGCACTTCTACCAAATATGATATGGTGTAGTTGAAGAAAGTATAAATTGTATAATATTAGTAATGTCTGCTTATTGTTGATATACTTTTGATCTCACTAATCCATAACATTATTTATTATTTAACTCTAAACAAAAGTTTATGATTTGCGACATATAATTTGCGACAGTTGTAATAAAATTATCATCGCTTTAAATTTACGATAGTTCCTGAGATAACACCTTAGTGCTCTGTATTTGTTGTTATTGATGATGGCGGGAATGATATTGAATGGTGGGTTTACATGCTTTTTCTTTCGTTTAATTGTTTTTTTTTTTTACTTCAATTTTTCTTGTATTTTTTCAACTAGAATAAGAGTAAAGGCAAACTCTTTACCGTTTTTCTTGCTGAATTTAAATTAAATTATTAACATTGTTTAGAATTTAGAAATAAATGGTCTCTATCTCTAGATGTAATAGATAACACATAACTTTGTAGTGTCAGTTGCTCCATGTAGTTGTTAACTTGGTGGACAAAAATAGTTAGTTGATATTAAGAATATGAACCATGTCAACTAACACCATATATATCAACAATTTGCATTGTAACTAAATTTGTACATATTTAAAATCTAAAGCTTCATATATCTCTACATGAAAAACTTGGGATGACTAAATTTCTACTTTAATAGTCACAATTATTAGGTATTCACACTTGTAATTTTTGAATGGTAAAATGATGAAGAAAAAAATAAACTTAAAACAGATAAGTTTGAACTCAGCCCCATAATTCATGCACTAGTTAGCCGCCTAAAATTACTTTAAAAGATCTTAGGTTTCTCACGATTTCATTCTTGCACGTTATTAAGGTATTTCACTCGTTTTGTTCAATTCTCTCTTCATAATTCCTCTACTAATGCAATTTTGTGGCTGATTTGAATTTATTATCTTGCAATTTTTAGCTTTTCCTTTTTACTATGTTCATGTACATTAACATATGTTTATCAATTTTTTTAAATTCAGAATCTATATTTTGAAGCAATTGATAAGTCATGGATTATGAAGTCACACACATTAGAAGAATATGATCAAGGGGAAAATGGATTTACTAGTTTTTTCTTTCAAGATGAAATAGAAAATGGTAAAATAATATGCTCTTGTTAACGTTGTGGTTTCAAAAAAACCGCAAAGTAGGAGTGTGATGTATGATCACTTAAAGTGCAAACCATTTCCAGGTTATAATATTTGGGTACATCATGGGGAGTACATAGCGGAAACTAGTGTTATCTTACCTAGTAGTGTTTCAAATATGGTTCAAGACACAATTGTTGTTGAAGATCCTTTCGAAACACGATCAACGATGCTTTTGGAGTTGGTGGATATCATGCAAATGTCGAGATTAAATAGAATCTTGAGATTGATCGGGATGAAAATATGACATCATATGCAAGTCAACAAAGGCAGGATGCACGATGTAGATTATTTAAGAAATTTTATAAGTGAGATTTTCTTTGGAGGAAAATCTTCAAAATCATATTGATCTATTAACCAAAACCATTGGACTGTTTTTGTTCAATATAGGCAAAAGGCAAATACAATGGTAATTATTCTTTTGTTGCATTGTTTATGTTTCTACGTTATTATTTTGTTTTCTATTGAGTTTTTCTTTGTTTTTTGTGAAGTAACAATGTTAATTACAAGGAAGGGGGTTGGAATTATAATTATTCCTTTTTAAAAATTCATGTTAAAACTCAAAGTATTTGACTCAAGATTGATCTTGATTATAAATGAATAAAGTTTTTGGTTACTGAAAACACATAATTTTAACTTATCCATATAAAATATGATTAGAAGATAAAAAGTAAATAGAGATAAGGGAAGAGATATCACACAAAGATATATCATGGTTCACCCAACATGGGTTACGTCCAGTCCTCACAGTTGTGAGATTTTCCACAAAGTACTCAAAGTAAGATCGTTGTTGGTTTTCACACAACCTTTCTGAATCGATCTTGATCTGTTACAGAGTATTACCTTTCAACCTATAAAGGATTTTCACCGGTTACCTTTCAATCTTTAGAAAGGATTTTTACACATTACCTTTTTATCATAATAGGATTTTTACAAATTACTCAAACTATTTCAACAATATAGTCTTGCGTTACAAAGTAATGATTTAAAGAAGTTGGTAGAATCTGAGTAAGCTCAACTCTTGTTTGAGTTTAGATTCTAGGATTTAGAACTCAGTAAGACTGATTCTGATATCAAGTTAAGAACAAAATTGAATCTTGTGAAATGATTGAGAAGCTTAAGAGATTTCGAATATGGTGAGTGATGTATTTCCTTACACTTGAAGTTATGCCTTATCGTTCATCTTGAAGCTTCTTTTATAGGCTTCAAGAAGGCTTATGAGAGCTCTTTTTCTGTTGAGAATGGTTCAGTTTTCATGTGTTAGTCAGTTGATAAAATCAGTCTAAAAGCATGAATGTTCTTGCTTAAAGCAGTAATGTTTTTTCAAAGCAAGAACAACCTTTGTTTATGCTTTGAGGGGTGCTGAGGTTTAAGCTTTCTATATCAGTTGTCTGAAGTGATTCTCTGCTTTGTATAATGTGTGGAGGCTGCTCAAAAGTATAGATGAGGTGTCCAATCAAATTTGTCAAATTCGTACTTGATGTTTGCTCATACTTGAAGAATGATCTTGCTTAATAAATTATGAATCATCATTTTTTACTTTGTTTTTTGAAATGATTCTTTTACTGAAATGATCCTTGTATATCTCTTGTGAAATTCTAGAAACATATTATAAATAAAAGAACCAGTCTTTTATTTAAGAATCTGATCATTCTTGTTATCTTGAAACTGTGAAGAACGTTTTTCATTTTACAGAATTATGTCAAGAACGTTATTCGTTTCTCTAAACATACTTGCTTCTTTTTAATATGATCTTGTTTGAAATGCTTAGTACCTATCTTTGATTAACACACTCAAACACACATGCTAAATATCAAAACACGTAAAATCATAATTATAAGTCTTAATTAACTTTTATTTAATTATCATCAAAATATTAATTAGGAGTTTTGTCTCAATATGTTGTTGGGTTGTTTATGTGTTTTTGTTGTGTTTTTTCAATGTATTTTGTTGTGTTGATTTCGGCGGAAGAAGGTCGATAGAAATATTTTAAATAATTTTTTTTTTAATGATTCATGATACATTAGACTCTAAGACACTCGCAAGGAAGAGGGATGAGTTGATATGATTCAGTCAATCTACTATTGATTGTATACTTCATTGCACAACTACTTATTATATGTGTTTACTTGTAGGAACTAAGATATGATCGAAAATACAATAGGGTGAAATGTATCCAATTTGTCATAAAAAAATTGATGGTCATTTGTCAATGAAGAGGCAAAGAAAAAAAATGTATGTGTAAATAATAGAAGTATTGTTATGTGATTGTAAGTATCACTTGTTGACCGCTTTAAAAGATAGGACTATTAGTTTTGTTAATATTGAGATGCAATGCTATAAAGCTATAACATTACTTATTTGGTTTGTTATTGGATGGTTATGGGGTACCCTATTCACTATTGCCTTATAGCTAGCTTTGTGAGGTGTGCTTGTACCAATGTTACATAGACTTGCCTTCATGCATTATGGCTAGACCAATATAGTTCATCTATTATAAGTTATGTGTATAATGACTTTCTCTTGATTGATCAGGCCTTATGTTTATAGCAAGTGCTATCAATAAATTTTGTTGTTTCCATATCTTTGTTTTCTTTGATGCTATCAAATAGATTGTGCTTTTGCTACAAACACTTGAATATACTACATAGTGCTTTTATGTTGAAATGGTTGGAGCATTTTACACACATTTGTTAAAAATATGAACTTAGTTTGCTTTATTTGCATATGCAAGAACAATTGTAGGCTGAAATTGAGAAGACTTATTCTCCAAATGAAGCATTTGTAAATGTATTTCGATAAGAACATCTCATATATGTTCGTTGTTTGAGACTTGGAATAACACCATCTCAAATCACTAGAACTACTTCTCACTCTACAAGATCGACATCTTCCTTCGAAGCTAATGAGAATATGGAGAAAATGCAAGCTGAAATTGACATGCTTAAAAAAAGAGATTTGGTATTTGATATCTTGAAGGAGAAAATTGCTTTCTTATTTCAAATGCAAAATTCTAGAAAAAAAAAAAAAAAAAAAAAAAAAAAAAAAAAAAAATAAAAAAAAAAAAAAAAAAAAAAAAAAAAAAAAAAAAAAAAAAAAAAAAAAAAAAAAAAAAAAAAAAAAAAAAAAAAAAAAAAAAAAAAAAAAAAAAAAAAAAAAAAAAAAAAAAAAAAAAAAAAAAAAAAAAAAAAAAAAAAAAAAAAAAAAAAAAAAAAAAAACAAGTACAATTTTTTTCTTAGTGAACCTATTTATAAAATTTCGTCTAAACTACTTCTATGTGGTTAAAAATATCAATTGTGTAATGAGTTAACAAAGATGTATGCTTAAAATATAAGTGTGAACTAACTTGTGCGAATTGTCCAAAATTAATTATAATGATAGGATCAAATTTTAGGACACCTATATTGCTTCAGCACAAGTCTACAAACCAATTATTCTATCGACTTAAACTGTGGTAGTTTTAATATTGGTGATTATCTTGCTTTTTTTTTTGGTTAATAACATCTAGCAAATTCTACGTGAATAACGATTGGTTCTAGTTATATGAGAAGTTTAGTTAATTGGTTTTTGACAATATTTATGGAGATTAGTTGAGGTTAATATATACTTATATTTTGTTTCAGACAAAAGACTTAAAATCTCCAATAGACGGTAGACGTTCCTCTAAATCTAGTTATCGACTTGAAGATCATGGAGCAACATCATTAGATATTACGCTTGTGAAAAAACTAATAATTGTGACTATTAAAGTAAAAAGTCATTACTAATAATATGCGGTTTGTTCATCACAAGTTATGCTAAACAATGTTAATGATTTAGTTTAAATTCAGCAAGAAAAAAGATAAACACATTTTCTGCAAGATGAATATAATAAGAATGTAGTGAAAGAGAACATGAGCTAGCTAGCCCATAATGAATTTTAATCTTTTCCTACTTGTCAAATAACATGATTGAATTTGTTTGGTCTATATCAATTTATATCAAATGCTACAATTAATCTCAATTGTAAAAATAAAAAATAATAATAATAATAATCCCCAATTGTTAAAGGGTGTTAGTTTTTGTCTTCAAAATTTTGTGAAGTCACAAACTTTCTAGACCTCGAAGAATATACAATTATCATAATTAACAATTGGTCAACATGCATAATTAACAAGTAACTAAAAGAAAAAGCAAGTAAATCCACCATTCAATATCATCCCCACCATTATCAACAACAACAAACACAAAGCACTAAGGTGTTAGCTTTAGGGTGGTAATCAACAACTATGATGTTAGTTTTAGGTTACTTATAAACGAATGTTATACGACGTTGTCAATGGAGAAGTGTTGTGTTGCATCGCACATGAGAGAGATAGGAAGCAGCGTCGCGACCAAAGAGGGGCTGAAATTGGTTCTTCTTTTGCTTTGAATGTTTGGTATCGTGAGAGATTGAGAGCTTTTATTGGTTGACAGATTGACGGATTGATAAATTGAGAGAAAGTAGCGTTGTCAAATTGCAAGGGTTTGAGAATTCTGAGAGATTGAGGAATTTTGGGAATAATCGAACTCAAGACTAGAAAATTAAAGGTTTTTCCAGATTTTCAATATTTGAGAGTTTGCAAAAATTGAGAATTTTAGTGACAAAATGCAGCAAAACAGGAATGCAGGAGGTTTTAGAAAAAGAAACACTTTTTAAGAATCCTAAAACACGACGACAATTGAAATTATATGTCGCAGGAATTGTCGTAAACTTAAAGTTACGACGATTTTATTACAACCATTGCAAATCATGTGTCAGAAATCATAAAAAATTATTGCTAATCCATATAGAATTATTGCTAGTAATTTTTTTTATCAAAAATTTCCAAATTTAATAGTTAGAATTATTGAAACCGAGAAAAGAAAGAAAAAACAAGTATCCATCAACGTTCATCCTCTTTGTCATCTTGTTATTAATCTTCGCCAATCTTTATCAATATTAAAATAAAATTGTTAATAATAATACTAAATAAATAACATTAGATTATTTCATATATATATATAAAATATTTTTTGTGGTCACAGTATATAATAGTACCGAGATCAGCAAATAATAACTTTATTATATGATCCTCAAAACCATTATAATTGTAATGACTTTACAAGAGAAGTAATTGCCAAATTAATATTAAAAAAATCTAATGTAAATAATTATACCATTCATCATGTAATTAAACCTAAGAACAAAGTATACTATTCTATTGAAGCATATGCGAGTTACCTTAGCACTCAATATATCTTTTAGTTTGGAAGTTCAAGTCTGAGAGTTAAATCAAGCTCTTCTGTAGCTCTACTCACAGATCTTGTTGATAAACTAGATTTTTCATAATCACTTAAAGACATGAAATTCAAATCCAACTTCTCATTAGTTGATCCACTTGTAGGTAGTATTGTTTGATGAGAATTGTAATTAAATAAACCAAGTTGTAACTGAAGGTTTTGGTTTAGAGCAAAAATTGAATTATAATAAGAGTTGAAATTGAGTGGTAATGAGTCTTTAAAATAAGGAGAAGTCATGGTGAGAATCTTGTCTTTTTTTGCAATTTTTCTTTGTTTTTTGTGAGCATTCTGTTGTCCCCCTAAAGCTTGCCAATTGGTAAACTCCTTCTTACAATACTTGCAAAAATACATCTTTTGCTTTGTTGCTTTATCTGAAACATTCCTTTGATGTCTATTCTTCAACATTGCTTCAATGTTTTTGATGGTGCAAAATAACTGAGGATGATGATTATTGGCGGCTGACTTGTTACTTATAAATAAGACCTTCACTTAATGCGGATATCAATCAATTAGATTTATATCTCAATTTTCTTAACTATTTTAGAAATTTATAGAAAAAGAGAGAAAGAGAATAAGGTGAAAGCGAAAGGATACTAGTGTTTCAATACAATTGTTTCAATATAATTTAATAATAATTTGATACTAAAAACTCAATACTCATCTTTATTTATAGATATATTTACTCAATCTTTTTTTAGATAAAAAATAGACTCAATCTTAAATAAAGAATAAATAATAATAACAATTATAAAATATATTTTTTAATATTTTATTATATTAATGACTATATCTATATTTTTTTTAGAGATCAAAATCTAAATCATGTCAATTTAATATTAAGAGTTTGATATTTTTACCATCACAATTATATATAATAATTAGTGTGAGATTCATACTCATGCTCTGCATAGATAAATATATACTAATAAAATTTTAGTTAAGATCTAAATTTTAATAATAGGGTATATAAATTTTTTGGTAAAAGAAATATAACTCCAAAAATTAAGTTTCAAAAAAAAATAGTTAAACCAGGGTTTCTGAAAAATATATATCTTATCTCCATTTACGTTATAAATATTTACTTATTAATTTATGAAAAGGTAAATTTGGATCTACAAATTTTTTGTTCAAATATAAAGACAGTAATTAATTTTGTATAAATTTATCTTTTATTTATCATCTTTATATTTGTACAAAAAAAGGTCTCCTCTTTTTTTAAGAAATAAAAAAAGATCTCCTCTTTTTTTAGAATTAATTATTGCCTTTTTAATTATACAAAAAATTTATAGATTCAATTTTATCTTTTTATAAATTAACAAAAAATTTACATTGTATATTAAGATAAAATTTATTTTACGACACACACCAACCTAACTAATTTTTTTTTCTTTCCAAACTCATCTTTTTGCAGTAAATTTTTTTACCAAAAGTAATACTTTAGTGTCGCATAGGAGATAATAAAAGGAAGGAAGTGGCCCATTAAGGAATGGGAGGAAATAAAAATAAGAATTATGTACTCCACATTTATATTTTTATCTCTACGTTTCATACAAATTATCTATTTTATTTTTTTTAATTACAATGTCTTAGTTATCTATTTTTGTTTTATTTTGATTATTTTCTATTGTTCAACTAAATTTTCATATTGCTCTAATCATGTGGTAGAGTTGATCACTCTTTGCATGTTTTTAATAAATTAGTTGTTGACGATCATAGTACAATTAATTGGTGGCCTATAGGATAATCGACAATATAAGTTATTGCATACTAACCTTAATTTTAGTATTCCACTTTTTGTGCTTTAGGCTTTTCTTGAATTTAAACTATTTGCATAACTAGACCTAGAGTTAATTTAAGAAAAATAGTATTAATCACGAATGACCAAACACATTAATAGTCTTAATATAATGATTAATAATTGAATCAAAAGAACCAAATATGAATAGAACTAGAATCAATGATAATCAAAGTGACAAGTGACGGGTGACCCTATGCTTATCTTCATTGATTTATAGCTTTGTATTTCTATTTTGGTTCTTAATTGTTGTCTCTTTGCTTATTTCGTTCCTGTATACCAATCAACTATTATTGTTAGTCTAACTCTGTAGCAATTATTTATTTCCAATCTTTGAACAACCTTTTGAGGGGCCAACCTCAATAATATGCTCAAAGTATTGCAAAGAACAATCACTCTACAATTACATTAATTTCTGACATCCTAGAAAGAATCACTTCTAGACACATAACTCATAATCCAATATTAAATTGACCTGCTTTGATTTCAAAATGTAACCCCTAATCTTTCAATAAGGTTTTTCTTTAAATATTGTAAATTTTCAAATTTTAAATATTTTCAGAGTAAAATAAATTAAGTTATATAACTTAAACTAAAAATTTAAGTTGATTGGAATAGTATTAAAAAAAAATAATCAATTAACATAAGGTCTAAATATACGTACAAGAACAAAAATAATAAAGTTAAACAAAATAAATCCTAAACTATAAGACCCTGATTATAATCTAGTATTGCAACTTCGCTCTACATTCAATAACTGAAGAGCAATATGGACACACTCTCCAATTTTTCAATACTAACACCTGAAACTAACACCTGAAAAACCTAGTAACATGGAATTTATAAAATAGTTTAAATATATTTTCCAATCATATTGGAGTGCTAAGCATCAAAAATCCTATCGTCTATAACTCTTTAAAAATAATAATCATGACATAATAAAATAAAATGTGTATTCTTGACACAATAATTTGAACCATGTACTATATTTATATACACACACAAACAGATAAAAAAAAACTTTATGACGGTGTACTAGTTCACTCAAATGTGAGTCACCGGAGAAAATACTAGTCTATAAGTAAGGTGGATCAGACGTCAATTGAGCACAAGTGGTGTTCCACTAGTTGGCCCCTTACTAGTCCTCCTTTACTAAAGAACATTTTCCTATTTTATGAAGGTGCAAACATGAGAATGGAGTTTAATTGTGTTTGCTAAAGTTGAAAACTTTTTGCTAATTTGATGAAGTTTGGTTGATTTTTATAAATTACTTAGATAAGAAGCAATCGGATTCAGAAACAGCAAAAAATGAAAGCATAAATTATTTGACACATAGCTTTATCCTGGTTCATCACTTACTTGGCTACATCAAGCCCCTTCATTCAGAAGGCTTTAATCCACTAATTCAAATATCTTGAATTATACAAAGCACCTGACCCACCAAGCCAGTCTTCCCAAACAACTTGACAACCTCAGACTTTTGAGGAACTAACCACCTTGACCCTACAAGCCAAGTCTTCTTTTTTGGTTTTCAGAATTTGTAGTCTTGTAGTCTTGATGAATTTGATTAGAATGTTCATAGAAATCTCCTGATTATGACTTTTATTTTACCACTTCTGTTTATGTTGATGTATCGGGCTCTTCTTATGGTAATTTTGATTTATTTGGTAGTTCCAGTTCTGTTGATATGTGTGATTTCTCTGTCAGTTTTGATTCTGTTGATACTCCATATATTTTTGGTTCATCATATGGTTCTTGTTCAGGTTCTGATAGACATTGTGCTGACCAGTTCTTCTTCCTCTAGAGTCAGTTGGCTTCTGTTTGTTAAATCTTGGAACATAGACCTTTTTGTCTTCATATATTGCAAGCATCCATTGATCAAGTACCATGATTGGTGTTTCAATTTAGTTGCTTAGAGCATCTGCAACATAAACAATTTTATCCTTTGGTACCCAAATCTGGTTGGGTCCTAGTTTGTTAGTTCTTAAAGGTTTCTTGTCTTTCCATGTGCTTAACATAAGACAAAATATTTTAGTGTGACATTTTTTATAGCAAATAGTACATAAATCATCAGATGGGATAAACTTAGATTCAATTACTTTTTCTTGAAATCTTATTCCTCTTTCACCATTCATACTAACCCCATAAATCATATATGCATATTTGCTTCTTTCCATACCATTATCAATAAAATCTTGAAATGCTTATTCATGCTTATCAGAGTTACATGTGATATTTTCAATTGATGTTTAACTATAATTACTTTTCAGAGTAAGATTTTCAACCTTATGTTCAACAATACCAGTTTTCATATTTGCATTTTCTACTTGAAGTTCAATAATATCAGTTTTCAGAGTTGCATTATCCGTCTTAAATTCAGTATTATCAGTTTTCATATTTGCATTCTCTATTTTAAGTTCAGTAATACCAATTTTCAAATTTATATTTTCTATTTTAAATCCAGTTCCTTGATTCTATAAAACATTAACTTTTCAATTAGATTTGTAGCAATAATTAAATCAGATCGAGTAAATTCATAAAATACCTCAATTTCTTCATCTGTTGATTCACTTCCAGAGTCAAAATATGTGTTGGATCCAGCGGTAGAGTTGGTATGAGCCATCATACCCAAATCTTCTTGTTCATCGTCAAAGGATTTCTCAGAATTATCCAATGTAGCCATCATACTCTTCTTCTTGGGTCTGGAATCTTTCCTCTAGTGTTTCTTTTTCTCCATATTTGAACATTGTGACTTGATATGTCTAGGTTCATTGCATCCATAGTAGATGGTGTTTTTCTTGTCATATTTATCATCATTCCCTCTATTGGATTGCTTGGAATATCTTTGCGAAAATTTCATCTCTTTGTTGTGCCACATCTTATGAACTTTTCTGCATATAAACACCAGTTCCTCTTCCTCTAAGTCTTCATTCTGTTCATCTGAATCACTATCCTCTGACTCTATTGTTGCCTTTAGAACTTTCTTATGCTTTGATATCAAAGCCACAATTGGTTGCTTCTTCTTGGGCTCATCCTCTGCAAGCTCAATTTCATGTGATCTGAGAGAGCTGATTAATTCTTCCAACTTTAGAGTATTTAGATCATTTGCTTCTTAAATGGAAGTGATCTTAGGTCTCCATTTGCTTGTCAGACTCCTAAGAATTTTCTTCACATGATCAACAGTAGTATAACTATTCTCAAGAACCTTTAATCTTGAGACCAGGGTCTGGAATCTGGAAAACATTGTTTCAATGTCTTCATCTTCTTCCATCTTGAACAACTCATACTTTTTGACTAGGAGGTTGGCCTTTACTTCTTGAACTTGCTTGCTTCCTTCTTAGGTCATAATCAGACTATCATAAATACTTTATCTTGTCTCCTAGTTAGTTCACTTGTCAAACTCCTTGAAGGTGATTGCATTTATCATGAATGTTTTAGACTTATGATGCATCTTGTACATCTTCTTCTGATCAACATTAATCTCTTTTCTTGGAATTTCAATACCATCAGTATTCTTCGGAGCAATATAATCATATTTCACCAAGTCCCAAAGTTTAGGATCTTGTGAAATATAGAAACTTCTGAGCCTATCTTTCCAATACTCAAAACGGTCTTCATCAAACATAGGTAATATATTGATGTTTCCTCCAGCAGCTTCTTCATTGAATCCAGACATATTGAACCCTTGGATCTTTTCTCAAACACTGTAAAGTGCTCAGCCTTGAGACCGAGCTCTGATGCCAATCGAAGGTGAAAATACGAGAATTGGACTTGAATTGTTGCTAATTTGATTAAGGTTGGTTGGTTTTTATGAATTACTTAGATAAGAAGCAATCGGATTCAGAAGAAGCAAACAACGAAAGCATAAATAATTTGACACATAGCTTTATCATAGTTCACCACTTACTTGGCTACACCCAGTCCCTTCATTCAGAAGGTTTTAATCCACTAATTAAAATACCTTGAATTACAAAGTACCCGACCCTCCAAGTCAGTCTTCCCAAACAGCCTGACAACCTCAGACTTTTGAGGAACTAACCACCTTGAACCTACAAGCCAAGTCTTCCCAAACAACTTGACAACCTCAGACTTTTGAGGAACTAACTACCTCGACCCTACAAGCCAAGTCTTCTCCTGACAACCCCATATTGAAGAAGGAATTAAACCACTATCGAGTTGGATACAAAAGATTGAAACTTGAGTAATTGCTTCTAACAAAGCTGATAATAATAATAACTCTTACACTCTAAGAAAAGAACACTCAAAAAATATTTATAACGTGAACAAATGTTTCTCTCTTTGAACTCTAAGATGAATTAAGAAATTTGAGTTTGAGTTCTTATACTTTTTTCTGCTTTTTTATGCTTTTCTTCTTCAATCTTGAGTGTCTATTTATAGTGAAAATTTGGGCTTCAAATATAGTCCTTGTTTAATTCTGAATTATATCTTTTTCAGATTGAGTTTGTAAATTTTTCAAATTGATTCTATTTCTATTTTGTGTAGATTGAGTTTGTAAATTCTTCAAATAAACTCTTTTTCAATTTATGATCAGATCTTCTTCAAATCTTCATTAAATATTAATAAAATATTATTCAAATATTCATTAAATGTTGATCAAATATTTTTCAAATCTTCATTAAATATTGATCAAATATTCTTCAAATCTTCATTAAATGTTGATCAAATATTCTTCAATTATAAATATGAATCAAATCTTATTTTAGATTTTAATCAATTATAAATTTGAATCAAATCTTATTTTAGATTTTCTTCAATTATAAATTTGAATCAAATCTTATTTTAGATTTTAATCAATTATAATTTGGAAACAAATTTTATTTTATATTTTCTTCAATTACATTTCATACTCTTTGAAATCAAATATATTATTTTCATAAAATATTTTTATTAACATCAAAACTCTAAATATAAAACCAACTTGGTTTTAACAATACTATAACTAACCATAATTGTGATTCCTCATTTATTGAAGGAATATCTCACTGAGACTATATGATTCATTAAAATAATTTATCTTTGGTCATAACATTATAAATTAGAACCACACCATATATATATATATATATACAAACAAAACGTTATAGCCCCTCTTCACTGAGAGAAAACGAAACACATAATTGAACTTAATCTTATTGTAATAACCTATTTAATTAAAATATATTAAAATAAAGGATAGTCAAAGTATTAATACATTAATTTAGAAATAAAGATTTTTAATTAAAATAGAAAAAAGATAATATGGAAAATGTCCAAAGGGTAAAATGGAGAATAGCTCAAAGCTGCTTTGGATCATAATATGTTTCTTCTTTAGTATCTTTTATGTGAGTTCTATTAAATTAACTTACGTCTCTGATACACAATTGTGGCAAGAAATAATATATCCCTGCCTCTGACAAGTGTAACAAGAAATAATCACGCATAAAGTTTTTAAAAACAATTCAAATCCTTTTTTTTTTTTTATGTTCTTTTCATTCTACAAGAAAGATGGATAAGAAGTGAATGAAAAAATAGGCGTATGAATGCTGCTATTAAATTTGCGTAATAAAGTCTAATTTGCTTAGAAATTTCGCATTTTCCATAATCCGTTTGCCTCTCATTAGATACAATCACAGAATGCCAATGACCGGAGCCAACCCAGGCTTGACATGTGGTGCAAGATGCTCAAACTTAGTGACACGTATCAAGCCGCACAAGTTTACTTAGTGGATTTGAATCCTTTTAGTAAATTACTAGAACTTTATACATGGTCAATTAGATTAATCAAGAAAATTTGGTTTCACCAAAAGACACGTCTTGGTTACTTGTTGATTAAGTCAACAACTATCAAATTTATCTTAGAACCCTAATATATATAAGACTTATTTAAACGCTTAACGATTTATTTTAAAAGTGATTTGGATTAGGTTAGTAAAAATCAGGTTGTTATATTTATAAATAATAAATAATGTTATGGAATAATGAGGCCATAAGAATATTAACGATAAACAAATATTTATAAACAAATATCTATGATTGTACAATTTATAATTACTTCAAAAACATAATATCATAATTGATTGGAGTACTTCTATTTTGCTTCTACTTATATATTGTGACTTCGTAAAATGTGAAATATTGATAAAAAAAAATTGCAATATAATTGCATGCTAAATGATTATTGTTCATTTTAAAATGAATCTTTTATTATACTATAATATAGTATTTTAGTAAAATATTAGAAAAATCATCACGGAAATATTGAGAACTTGAGAACCCATATATAATTCAAGTGTTGAAAAAGTGCACTTTTGATAAAAGGCTCAGCCTTGTTGTCATGATAGAAATTGAAGAGAAAATATTTTAACATGAACCACGTTATAAATAGGAATGGTTTTTTAAAATGTTTTTGTTGTTAGTTGCTCTGCTAATGGTAGAGAAAGAGTTGGTGGTCTGGCTTGTTGGTGAATGCAGGAGCTTACAACGTTTTTTAAGTAATACACTAAAATAACCTTTTACAACGTTTTTTTAAGTTGTTTACAACGCTTTTAAGCGCTATAGTATCTAGTGCTATTAAAAGATACAACAACGTTATTTAAAATAAAAAAGTGTTGTAATATATAGCACTCAAAACTTCTCTTAGAGTAGTTTTACGACGTTTTTCTTAAAAAATATTATAATAGGTGCATATAAAGTGCGCTTGTTATATTAATTTTACAGTGCTTTTAAAAAAACGCTGTAAACTTATTCTAAAAAGCATTGCTTGTTGTACTAGTTTTACAGCGCTTGTTTAAAAAAAAACGTTGTAATAGGTGTTTTCTTATATTAGTTTTACAACGCTTTTTCAAAAAAGCGCAACAATAGGTGCATTTTTATACTAGTTTTACATCACTTTTTATTAAAAGCGCTGTAAATCTGATTGACATTGTTTAATGGCATTTTTAAAAAAACACTGGCTTGTATAAACAGGTCTTTAATGACATTTTTTAAAGAAGCGATGTCTTCCAAAATCGCTGGTTTGTATAAACAAGTCTTCCAAAAAACACTAGTTTGTATAAACAGGTCTTTCAAAATCATATTCATCAAACACATATTGACACAATTGCAATTTTTTAATTCAAAACATATTCACAACAACTTCAAATACATCAGTACTAAATTCAGTACATATTCACAACAACAATATCATATTCACAATGTCAATTACATATGAACAACAACAATCAAGTCAGTAATTAAAATAATGATCAGCAATTTTCAGCATGTCAATTTCACAGCAATTTCTTATTTTACCCTATGGGACCAAAAAATAAAATAAACTAATTAAAATAATGATCAATTCACACAAAAATATACAATATATAATAGTTTACAATGTGAAACTCACCTATTAACAAAATATATAACTTTCAGTTCGATCACATACTGACACCAATCTTCTTTTATTTCAGTTAGATCACTTTCGAAGTATGTTGAATTGGAGTTGTCAAAGTACTATGCGATATAATATTTGAACATAAATAAGTTAGAATCAAATATATATATATATATATATATATATATATATATATATATATCGTTTATATATGAAAATCAAAATATAATGAAAATAATGTACCGTTTCTGGAATTATATTTTGATTTATATCAACAATCTCTTTCATGAATCGCAATATATAGTTTTCGTAGTCTATGTTGTTAGTTTGATGAGGAAACTATAAAATAAAATACGTATGCCAATAAATATTTATGCATTGATTGTAAATAAAATTTTAAAGGCATATAATAAAGTTCTATAACAAAAATTTCAAACCATTATTAGAATCCATGTGATGTTGTTTGATTTATGTTTCGACACTGTAGCACCCCTTTAAGCGCGAAAAACTTGTAAAGCACTACCAAATAAATGTGATTATTATTCAATTATCAAACACATTTTTTATATATGTAAAAAATAAATGAATATTACTTACGTATCGAAGATATTCTTTATATCTGAGTGATTGTTATAATGACCGTGCAGTGGATTTAAATAGTATATAATTTCAAAGGTATCATTGATGGCAAACAACACCTAATGTCGCCTACAACAACAAAAATTTGGTTGGCAACTTTATATACACAACTGATAAAGTATCATAAATTAAAAAAATATATAGATAAAAAATATATAATTACCCTAAATTATATGGCGCAAAAAACAATTTATAATTATTTATATTTGCTAAATTACAATTTCAGTTCAGTTCTGTAAAATACCTATATTTGGATTATTTTTTTCCAAATAATTAGTTAAATACATATAAATCAATGCAAAATTACATGATCAGTTCAGATTGGGATCAGTTCAAGTTCAAGGAAAATGCTCAGTCAAACATAGTTTTTTCAAGTTCAAGTTCAATATAAGCAGAAAATCAAATACAATTCAAGCTAAATGTTAAAATACTCAGTTCTGACAGGTCAAACACTTAAATTACATGAACTTAGTATAAATTACATGATGAATTCAAATTACATGACTTATATAAAACACTTAAACACCTTAAGATGCCCTTCTTATTTGCCTAATGGGATTTACATTTGTTTGTCCTTTAACGATATGGAACGATGGATTAATCCAAATTCCCTCATCATGATCATCTCTTAGATATAAATCATCATCAATTGAATCAATTTCATGTGGTTGTGATGTTGCAAAGAAATGATCATTACCAACATCTTCATCGTTATTGTTATCATCACTTATTTTATTGGTCGATAAAACAATGGACCATTTATCATCAGCAGAATCAGTGACATAAAACACTTGTTGAGCTTGCGCACTAAAATAAAATGCTCATCTTTGTATCCCACCCTATTAAAATCGACAAACAAGAACCCTGACTCATCAATTCAAACGCCATTACTATTATCGACCCACTTGCAACCAAAAATGGGAACATGAAACATTGTGCAATCTAACTCCCATGTATGCTCAATAACCCCAAATTATGATAGATTTGCATATATTCAGTTTTTGTCTTTAGAACTTGAGATATGCATCGCTTCAGCTACGAGAGTGACTCCGCTATTTTGCATAGTGGTTTGATCATCTTGTTCTTCAGTATAAAATGTGTAGTTGTTAATTACATAACTCGTGTAAGAAAAAACATGTAAACTCGGACCATTTGCTAGCTACCTCAATCTCTATGAAATTGAACCGGGGTATATATCAAACTTTGAGTTAATGTGATTTTTTAGTCATTTTATAAAACTTCGATTGTGCTATCGTGTTATCCAATTTTGATTCATATTCATTTTCAAACTAGATAATTGATCCATGTGTATTGTAACATATGGTTGAACCTCATCATCATTGTGCAGAACATACAATTGTACATGCTCCCATTATGTCCTTGATATAGTCATTACTCTCTTTCCAATTATCCCTTCTCCTGTTACTCTTCCCGAATGATGAGACATGGGAATCCCTATAGATTCAACATTGGATAAATATTCAGTACAAAATTCAGCAGTTTCTTCAATAATGTACCATTCAGCAATACAACATTCTGGTCGACTTTTACTTTTTACGCGCTCTTTTAATATTTTCATATATCGTTCTATCGGATACATCCATCTCATATAAGCTGGCCCACAAATTTGCATCTTCTTAACAAGATGAACAGTAAGGTGAACCATTATATCAAAACATGAGGGTGAAAAATACATTTCAAGCTCACACAAAGTAACAACAATTTCCCTCTGCAATGTCGGTAATTTCTGAGGATCGATCACTTTACTACAAATTTCCCTAAAGAAGAAACATAATTTAGTTATGGCTCACCGAACTTTTTTCAGGTAAAATGGAACATATACCTATTGGTAGCAAATGATCCATTAGAACATGACAATCATGAGTCTTTAAACCTTTTAACTTGAGGTCTTTCATACAAACTAAATTTTTTATGTTTGAAGAGTATCCTTTCTAGAACTTTATCTTCGTGTAGAAATTTACATAAAATAATTTTTTCCTTTCTAGATAGAGTATGAGCAGCATGAGGTAGATATGTGTGATTTCCTTTCTTTACGGGACCCAATTCATTTCTTATTCCCATATCGACCAAGTCCAATCTTGCATTGATGCCATCCTTAGACTTTCTCGGAACATTGAGTAAGGTACCAATAACACTATCAAATACATTTTTTTCAATATGCATCACATCGAGAAAATGTCTAATATACAGTGACTTCCAATATGGCAATTCAAAGAAAATTGACTTTTTTATCCATCTAGTTTTGACAAGCTCTCCTGCAAAAGGTTTGTCAAATTTATTAGTCAAACGTTGCACTTTTTCAAATATTTGATATCCAATCGGTGCTAAAGGAGCAGTAGCTTCCTCTGATTTTCCATTGAATGCATTTCTCCACCCACGATACTGATGACTAAAAGGTAAAAATCTACGATGTCCAAGAAATACATTATTCCTACAATGTTTCAACTGCATTCAATATGTACTCTCTTCACATATAGGACATGCACACTGATCTTTAATGTTATATCCTAATAAATTATCATATGCTGAAAAATCATTAATTGTGCCAAACAACATAGCCCATCATAAACTTCCACACCTGTTTCCCAGATATTTTTTAAATCTTCAATTAAAGGACTCAAGTATACGTCAATATCATTTCCCGGTTGTTTGAGTCCATAAATTAACAGAGACAACATCATAAACTTATACTTCATACATGAACATGGAGGTAGGTTAATAATCAAAAAAAATCATAGGCCATGTGATGTGTGAGAGGCTTTGAAGACCATGTGGATTCATTCCATCAGTAGAAAGTGCAAGTATTAGATTTCTTGACTTTCCCGAAATCAAGATACTCGTGATCAATTTTTACCCATTGTGGAGAATCTGCAAGGTGTCGAAAATTTCCATCTCTAATTTTTTTATCTGCATGCCATGTCAAGTATTTTGAATCTTCTTCACTGCGATAGATGCGCCTAAATTTTGGTATTATAGGAAAATACCACATGACTTTTACTGGAGTAGACTTTTTCTTCTTATATCGAGAGACATTGCATTTCAGACACGCCTTTAGTAATTCATATTTGTTTCGAAATAAAATGAAATTATTAGTACACACGTGAATCCTTTCGTAACTCATGCCAATAGAGCACAAAATTCGTTTAGCCTCGTAGGTTCGACTAGGAAGTTCATTATCATTTGGCAACATATCTTTTAGGAGTGTTAATAATTCTGTGGAGCTTTTATCAGACTATCCATTAATTGTTTTTAAGTTGTACAACTTTAATATCGTTGACAGTCTTGTGAATTTAGTACAACCATTATATAATGGTTTCTCTGCATCACTCAACAAACTTTTGCAAATGCTTTTGCAATCTCCTTAACTCGGTCCCACTCATATGTATTTGTGTCGAAATCATTTGAAGCATATGTCGAATCATTCTCGAAATTAGTGTTCCCTTTTTTTTTCTCACCATGTCTTATCCAACATATATAGCTTTGATCAATTCCATGCCATACTAAATGTCCTTCCAATTGATATGCTCTAACGCATTCTCCAAAATAACATTTTAAACAAGGACAAATGATTCGACTTGGGTCTTTTGCATTCTTCATTGCAAACTCAACAAACTCCTTCACTCCATTTTCATACTCTTTTAACAATCGATTGACAGACATCCATTTCCGGTCCATTTTATATGACTTATATGAATGCAGTATTACATAAATGATAAGCTACTGATAACATTATACCAATCTATAGTATATATAATCTAATATTAGAAAATGGAAATCAAGGTCCAAGGTTATGCATACAAGTCTGATTTCAAAACAGAACAGATCGAACATATTTAAAAAAAGAATATATTTTATACGATTTATCAGGTAACAATTTATTTGATTTATCAAAGTTATGCCATTTACTATCAGGTAACATTTTATATGATTTATCAGGTAACAATTTATCAGTTTTAGTGACAACAAAGAATTAATAAATATAGTACCTGAGATAACAATCACTCAGTAGAAATTGGCGCACAATATAGGAACAATAGAGGGTTCAGCGAGAAGACGGCGCATAGTAGAGGATAGGATGGTTTGTTGGGTTAGGGAGAGAACGTATTAAATATATTTTTATTTATTTAAAGGGAATTATTTTTATCAAATACAAACCATTTTACGGCGCTTATATACAAAGCACTCTAAAAGACTTTGTAATTGTGTGAAAGCGCTATATTATATACAAAGCGCTCTAAAAGCGTTGGTAGCGTTATAATTTACAGCACTTATGTACAAGCACTGTAAACATTATGTGAAAGCGCTATGTGACCCTACAATAGCGCTTTCAGCAAAAACAGCCATAGGTTTCTTAATTTCAAATTGTTAGACACAAGTCTTTATTTTTCAATTCTCTAGGTCCCCTTACAAGGCTTTTTTATAATGTTAATTTGGATGCAACTAAATAGGTGAATAATAAATGGGGTGATGGAACAATTATTTGTGATGATAATTACTTGGTGATGGCTTCGACCAAATTGGGTTTTGAGGATGTTCCAGATTTTGACATTGCAAAAACATTGGGGTTGAAACTAATCCAGTTTATTCTTAACATTGGATTTAGGAATGATGTTTTTTTAAAGAGAATCTCTAAACGTGGTACGAGGAATGTATAAAAACTCAAAGATTTAGTCTATTTTAATTTGGTGTTGATTGTCAAAACAATATAAGTTATTTCCTTTTCTTTCAATTGTTTTAAAAGGATTGCTAATGTTTCTGTTTATTATTTAACTACTTTTACTATTGCCCTCCTTGTATTGACTATTTTATTTTACCTAATCCAACAATTTTAGAGAAATTCAATTTGGTGTAAAAAAAGAACAATATTTTAACTTCGCCATAAAAAATAAAAAAGTATGTGATTTCTACTTTAGCGTTTTTAATACTCAACAACAAAAATATATCTGAATTTGAATGTGTCAAATGTGCATGTATGTGTCTTCTTAGGATTTATCATAGATGTCATAAGGCTTAATTATTCTCAATATCTACTAAACTTGTGAATTAGAATATTACTTGAGAAAACATTTTTAACCATTACAAATTAATCAATTAACGATTTTTTATTTATTTAAATCTATTAAAACCCTTTTTGTATTATTAATTCCCTACGTGTTTCGATTGCACTAAAAATAGTTCACCAATTTTATAAAAAATAAGTCATCATTGTTTTGACATCAAAATCTATTTCCGCAAATAATTCCTCTTCTTTTGTTAGTTTGAATTTTCTTAAATTACTAATTTGAGTTTTTAAGATACTTGAAATTAAGATTTGAAATTAAATATCTAGTTGAAGTTACACGATAGATCCTTTATTTTATTTATATATAACAGATTTTTTTTTCTTCATTTTTTAAAACTTTATAAAAGTATATTTTATTTGCTTTTTCTTTCGTTTAGATCAATTATCTTTTAATACGTTTGTAAGATTATCGCTTAAAAATATTGATCTGCCATTAAAATGTTGAGTGGCAAATCCAAAGAGAACTATTATTAATAACCTTTTTAATAATAATAAAAAAAAAACAAAATTTAATTGTTAGGGTTCTTAAAACATAGAAAAAATATATTAACATTCATCTTATTTATCATCTGCTTACTCATCTTCTTCATCTTTCAGCAACATTAAAATAAAACTAATAATACAACTACTACATAGATTATATTAAATTATTCTAACATGTAAATATATAACTTTTTGTTGTGCCAAGGATAATATATTATATGGTATCAAGGTCAGAAAATAATAACTATGCCTCTCAAAGTGATCATAACTCTAATGGCTTTACAAAATAACTGATTGTCAAATAAATATATAAAAAAAAAATTTAATCATTACTAGAAATTTCGTCTATACTGACCGATTTAGAGACTGAATGTTTTCAGTCACGTTAGTGACCGAAATAGAGACTATAATTTTAAACCTCAAAAATAAATATTTTTCGTCACTAAATATGTTGCCAACGAAATTTAGAAACTGAAACATCAACTGAAATTTTAGCGACCAAAATTTTAGTATTAATATAAATTAATAAACAATTAATCATGTAATTAAACATAAAAATAAATAAAACTATTCGATAATCATAACAAAGTATACTATTCTATTGAAGCGTATGCAAGTTACCGTAGCTCTCAATATTTTTTAGCTTGGAAGTTCAAGTTTGAGAGTCAAATCAAGCTCCTCTTTAGCTCTACTAACAGCTCTTGTTGATGAGCTAGACTTTTCATAATCACATAAAGACATGAAATTCAAACCCAACTTCTCATTGGTTGATCCACTTGTAGGTAGTATTCTTTGACGAGAATTGTAATCAAATAAACCAAGTTGTAAATGAAGGTTTTCGTTTGTAGCAAAAGTTGAATTATAATAAGAGTTGAAATTGAGTGGTAATAAGTCTTTAAAATAAGCGGAAGCCATGGTGAGAATTTTGTCTTTTTTTGCAATTTTTCTTTCTTTCTTGTGAGCATTCTGATGTCCTCCTAAAGCATTCCAACTGGTGAACTCTTTCTTACAATACTTACATAAATATATATTTTTCTTTGTTGCCTTGTGTGAAACATTGTTTTTGCTTTGATGCATATTCTCCAACATTGATTCAATGATGAACAAATCAAGCAATTAAGTTTATATCTCTATTTTCTTAACAATATTGGAGATTTATTGAAGAGAGAAGAGAAGAAGCAGAAAGGATACTAGAGTTTTAATAATAGGATTCCTTATTTATGGGGATATATAAATTCAATCTTTTTATTTTTGAAAAAAGATAGATTCAATTTTAAATTAGAAACAAATCATAGATTCATAATAATAATAAATGTTATTAAATATGAGATACTCTATGATTATAAACAATTATATAATATATTTTTTTAATATTCTAACACATACTATGACTATATCTAATATCATTTTTTGAGTGAAAATATACATCTATATATATATATATATATATATATTTATAATTTCAAAATTAATATTTTAAAAAGAAAAGATATTATACTCTCCATAAAGAAGTATTTCAATTTTTTTAAATATATATATATATATATATATATATATATATATATTTTATTTATATAATTTTATAATAAATGTTTTCAAACATATTATATTCTCCATAAATCAACATTTTTTAAATAGTATAATATAAATTTAATTTGAATATGATTTTTATTCCTGCAGGTATCACATTTTTTAGTTTTATTTATTTAAGTTTATTTTTGTTTGAATTTAATTTATATAAATTTAGAAACTATTGCTTTTAGTTTTCCACGTCTACATAAAAAAATATTTAAATGAAAAATATATTAAATTTTAGAATAAATTTTAAAAATAGATATTTTAAAATTATATAATATCTATTTCTTAATTAATATATAGTTTCAGAAAATTGTTTTTATGAGATAATTTAAATAATTTTCTTTTGTATAAAAAGTATATTTAAATGTCTAAACATCAACATGAGAATAAACTCTATTTCCAAAAAAACAAAACATGAGAATAAATCCCACCAAAATTTGCTGACTTGGCAACACAACAAAAGTATATAAGAACAAAATTAAAGACTCCATGAATCAGTAAATCTAATTTAAACTAATTAAATCAATTGGATCAATTTTGTTTTTGTTGATGATCAAGTCTAAACTAAGTGAAAACAATCAAAACCTGACCTCTATTATTAAAAATCCTAACCAAACCTATTTTTAACGGTGTTGGATAAAAAGTTGTTTTTTAGATTTTTTAAATTAAGGTTTTAAAAATATCAATCAATTGAACAGAATCACCAACTTCTTATTTTTCATTAATTTGATTTGGTTCATATTTAACAAGTAAATATTAAAACTCATAACCAAACCTATGTCTTTAATCAAAAATTGACTCGATAACCCTGCAACCTCCTTTAAAAATCATTCATTTTATCCCAAAATATATAGAAATTTTGTATTTTACAATAAACTAAATAAAAAGCGACTAGTTAAGAAGTAACAAAATAACGAAATATATTATATTGGTTGAATGCAAAAGGATTCTAAATTTCCATTAATTACAGCCATTACTTCTACCAATATTACATTCATCTTTGAAGTATAAAATCCGAAAATATAAAGAATCACAATTGCAATAACAAATATATAATCCATTATAGTTTAAAAAAAATAATGATACTTACGTTTGCTAATAGAAAATTATTAAAATAATAATAATTTTAAAGTGAATATTTACAAAAAATTATATAAATATGCTCAACAAAATATATTTTATCGAAATAAGGAACACACAATAAAATCGAATAGATTCCATATATATATATATATATATATATATATATATATAACACGTACCCAATGAAATAAAAAATTCTAGGATGATTATTAATAATTTTTTTTCTTCAAATTTTTTATTAAAAATGAAAAAGCTCAGAACCATATTAATTATCATCTTGATCATCATCTTACATAAACTAGAAAAAATAATCAAAAACCAAAATTCCCAAAATTAAAATATAAGTCAAAAAATTACACAACTCATAGCCTAGTTCCTATTTGTTTCAAAACCGAATCTAGGTTCCATTAATTGTGAAAATGACGCTAACTTGGTAATGATTTATGTGTGATAGTTCGATTTGGTTTTCATGGGTTTCTTAAATCTAGTGATTAATTTTTAATTTGAGGATTTT
>NC_021160.2:33960116-33982980 GCF_000331145.2 Cicer arietinum | reverse complement strand
AAAACACAAAAAAAAAAAAAAGATACAATATATATATATATATATATATATATATATATAACACGTACCCAATGAAATAAAAAATTCTAGGATGATTATTAATAATTTTTTTTCTTCAAATTTTTTATTAAAAATGAAAAAGCTCAGAACCATATTAATTATCATCTTGATCATCATCTTACATAAACTAGAAAAAATAATCAAAAACCAAAATTCCCAAAATTAAAATATAAGTCAAAAAATTACACAACTCATAGCCTAGTTCCTATTTGTTTCAAAACCGAATCTAGGTTCCATTAATTGTGAAAATGACGCTAACTTGGTAATGATTTATGTGTGATAGTTCGATTTGGTTTTCATGGGTTTCTTAAATCTAGTGATTAATTTTTAATTTGAGGATTTTGATTTTTTTTTTTTTTTTGAGTTTAATGATGAATATGATAAAAATGCTGTTCTGTTTCTTAGAAAAAAAATTAAAAATGTTAACCGAAGAAGCTAAAGCATGGTGGGAAAATCTTTAAGTTCGTTTGGAAACTATTGAGACACACAATTACTTGGGTTGTCTTTCAAGAGAAATCAAGCATGGGAAGTGTAGAAAGAGTCACTGCACTAACCAATACAAGGAAACTTATATTCTCTGTTGCAAATTGGAAAACTTAATCATCCAACATTTGCTTCTTTGAGAATGATGAAGAGATGAATGAAGTAGTTGTTGTTAGACAGTTTTCAATAGACTTTATTCCTAGAGCACCACCCAATTCAATGGAGACTTATCATATTCTTTGTCTAGTACTTACTGTTTTACGAATAAAATACTCTATGAATACAAAGTGATGTCATTTGGACTATATGAATGTAGTTTTTCATGTATACCTAAATGAGTTTATGATTGTCTTGATAGATGATATTTTAATTCACTCTAAGAACAAATAGAAGCATGAAGAGCAACTCAATATTACTTTGAGAGTGTTGAAAGATAATATAATATCCTTTTTGCTAAATTGACAAATTGTGTTTTGGCTAAATTGGACACATGATTTCCATAGGTGGAATAGCAGCTTTTCTTTATCCTTTTTACTTTCTGCTTCTTTATCTCTTATCTTACATCATATTTTTGTTTTTACTAAAGGATAAGAATTTGATAAAAAGTCAGTTTTGAACTAAGATGAAAAACACGTTAAAAATATCACAATTCAAATTCTTATTTATTGTGTTTTTATGTACTTTTATGTTGTTCTCAACATCTAATTTGTGAATCATAAAATTGTTTTAAAAAATCTTTTTAACTGTCACTACTCAATCAACTAACGAGTTTGTTTCTAAAAAAAAATCAATTCAAATACTTTTCTGTATTAATAATTCGCTGCATGTTTCCTTCAATTCAATACTTTAAGATAGAGAAATCAAAATTAAATAATCGTTTAATTTGCTCACAATATTATCCTATAGATCAATGGTCATCCTCTTAGTCGTTTTGTTTATCTTTCAACAACATTAAAATAAATTTATTAATATCAAGCTTACATAAATAACACTAAATTATTTTTAATATATAAATATATAATTTTTTGTTGTGGTCACAATAATATTATCGAGATATGCAAATAATAATTATGACCCTCACAAAGTCATCATAATTCTTATGGATTTACAAGAGAAGTGATTGCCAAATAAATATTAAAAAGAAATCTAATATAAATAAATAAACTATTTATCATCATATAATTTATACATTATAATAAAGCAAACATGATAAATTGACAAGTTTGACACGTGTAGTTTGACACGTGTCAACTAACTAGAGTGTTAGAAAGATATCAAGTTTCTATTAATAGAAATAATACGTGTTGATTTTTTTTTATAAAAGTAAAAAAAAAATTAAAAATAAAATACAATACACTACACGGTTTTCAATAAAAAAATAAGAAAAATGAATTAAAAATAAAATAAAAAATTTTAAGAAAAAAATAAAACTTCTATTACATCACTTTGTACGTTTAGTTGAGAAGTTAATGGCCAATTAAAAAATAAGAAAATAAATTAAAAATAAAATACAATGCACGAACGGGTGAGAATTTAGTGGCTAATTAAAAAATAAAAAGAATAACAATAAAATGCAATCAATTGCACCGGCTTAAAAAGTAATTGTTTTTTAAACACTACAACCGCCACTTCAAATTAATTTAATTAAAAAATTTATTTTATTTTACGAATTCTTTTAGTGTCGTCAGACTTGACTTCTTAATTCGCAATAGTCAACGGATTAGACGTCAATTCAAAATGTTGACATCAATTAGTTTGATAGATATATTCACATGAATTACTTGTAACTTTATTTCAATATGTCATTGTTATTTTATTCTATTTATAAAAAAAGATTACTATTTTGTTATATATATTTTTTTATTGTTTATGTTTCTAAATTTTGTTTAAAAAAATTGTACATTTGTATATGTATATTTCTAAGATTTGTCTTACTAAATTCGATTCTATATTCTCTCATAAATAGTTGTTGTCAGTCTTAATAATTTTGATTATATTTATAGGTTATCTAATAATTTTGATTATAGTTGTTGCCACAGAGTTATATTGAAGAGAAAAATAATAATTTACGTAGGTTTATTAGCCATGAATTCAATTTAATTTTCAGATTATGGAAGAGAAAAAATAATAATATATTTAAGTAAATATAAAATTTATTTAGGAATTAAAAAAAAAATTACAATGCATTGATTCCACAGTCTTTACGTTAGAAGTGATGGTTTTTCAAACTTCAATTTAACAAATTTGTTACACCACGATTTGACGAATTTACAGTATTGTGAAGGTGTGTAATGATTTTTTAAAAACTACTATTTTACATGATTATATTTTAATTTTACTAATTTATTATATATTTTACATTCTAAATTTATTATTAAATATCATGCAAATTCTTTATTAAATATCATGCAAATTCTTTATTAAATATCATGCAAATTCAAAAGAATTCAAATGATTCATGAAAGATTAATGAATACTAACATGCAAATTCAAAGCTAAAACATAACCATAGTTTTTATGTGTATTGTAATTTTTTTTGTAATGGGAAGATTATTTTTCTGTAGTATTTTGTGAGTAGTACCAAAATGAAAGATATTTTGTCACTCGATACAACAAAATTTACATGAATTTTTAAATATCATGTATTTTATATAAATAACATACTATGCTAAATAATAAAAATAAAAATTTATTATTAAGTTACTTACTCATTTTTACATTTAGTAATTTACTTAAGTTATATATGTCATGTCGATTATTTAAAAAAAAATTATTTCATCTAATCTAATTATTTAATTTTTTAATAATTATTGTTTTTATTTGTTTAAAATTAAAAGTATTGTTTTATAATAAGTTTTGTTGGAAAAAAAAAATATTCTTTAGAGAATTCAAAAATAAGTCATCATCGTTAAATCAATTTATGTATTTAATATCAATAAAATCTATTAGAATTTATATATATATATATATATATATATATATATATATATATATTAATATAATAATTTATTTATTAAAATATATATTGTTTATGTGCGACACACGAATTACACACTAAGTTAAATCTAATAACAAAGAAACTATTTTACGTAGACAATAGCTCTCAATATCTTTTAAAATAAAATTATATTGGAAGTTCAAGTTTGAGAGTCAAATCAAACAATAGCTCTCAATATCTTTTAAAATAAAATTATATTTGAAGTTCAAGTTTGAGAGTCAAATCAAACAATAACTCTCAATATCTTTTAAAATAAAATTATATTAGAAGTTCAAGTTTGAGAGTCAAATCAAGCTACTCTTTGGCTCCAACTCAGAGACCTTGTTGTTGATGAACTAAACTTTTCATAATCACGTAGTATTGTTTGATGAGAATTGTAATTAAATAAACCAAGTTGTAACTGAATGTTTTGGTTTAAAGCAAAAGTTGAATTATAATAAGAATTGAAATTGAGTAGTAACGAGTCTTTAAAATAAGGAGAACCTATTTATTTACGTAGAAAATTCAAAAGATGTAAGAATTTTGTATTTTTTTGCAATTTTTTTTCTTTTTTGTGAGCATTCTGATGTCCCTCTAAAGCATTCCAATTGGTGATCTCTTTCTTACAATACTTGCATAAATATATCCTTTTCTTTGTTGCTTTTGTGTGAAACATTGTTTTTGCTTTGATGTTTATTCTCCTACATTGTTTCAATGAGTTTGATGGTGCAAATAACTGTGAGGATAAGAGTTATTGATGACTGAACAAATCAATCAATTAGATTTATATCTCTATTTTCTTTACAATATTGGAGATTTATAGAAAAAGAAAAGGAGAGAAGGCATAGAAGGAAAAAGTGAAAGGATACTAGTGTTTCAACAAAACAATTGAATAATAACTTGATATAAAAAATTCAATATCGATCTTTATTTATATAAATAGATTAACTCAATCTTAAATTATAAACAAATCATAAAAATAAATAGGTTAAATTACATCCGTAGTCCTTTAACTTAATTTCAGGTAACGTTTTAGTCTTTTATCTTTTTTTTTTTTCCGACTTGGTCCTTTGTTTTAATTTTAAGTGACAATTCGATATTTTATGTTTTAAAATTTCAACAATGTTATCCTTTTTTATACAAAAATTCAAAAAAAAAAATCAATCAAAACTCATAAAATTAAATTCTTCAATATAATACAAATTTCATCAAATTCGTAACACAAATCTTCAAATAAACTCATATTTTCATACTTTATTTGATATTGTTAGGAATAAATGACTAAATCGGAAAAAAAAAGATAAAGGACTAAAATGTTACCTGAAATTAAGTTAAGGGACCACAGATGTAATTTAGCCAAATAAATAATACTAAATTTGAAATACGTTAAACATTTGAAATTTTAAGCGTTACCGTTATTAATAATAATTCTCCCCTCTCCAATTTATTTTTAAATATTTTTTATTTATTTCTCAATTATATAATTTCACAATAATTTTATAACAAGATATTTCTCTCCATAAATAGATATGTCACATGTTTTTTTGAAATTATATATATATATATATATATGTATATATATATATATATATATATCTTAAATTTATAGTTTCAAAATTATTATTTTCAATATTTATTGTACTCCCATACTCCCATAGATAAAAATCTCTAATTTTTTTTTAAAATTCTATAATATCTATTTCTTAATTATATAATTTCATAATAAATATTTTAAAAGATATTATACTCCCCATAGATTGATTTCTTTTTAAATTATATTATATAAATTTAATTTAAATATGATTTTAGTCTTTACAATTATAATTTTCTTTAAGTTTTAGTCGTTTTAAATTTATTTGTTTAGGTCAGACTAGCAAAACATCCATATAGAAAAAATATCTAAATAGGGGAAATATATATTAAATTTTGAAATAAATTTAAAATATAGATTTTTTATAATTATATAATATCTATTTTTTAATTAACATATATTTTCAGAAAAAATATTTCATAAGAATATTTTAAATAAATTTCTTTTCTACAAAAAGTATATTTAAATCTAAATATAAACAGGAGAATAAACCCTATGTATTTTATAATCCTTATATATTATTTTTCTTAGTCTTAGATTATGTTTTTATTTAAAAGTATAAAAAATCTACCGTGTTTTATTAAAAGCTTTTTTTTTTCAACATTTAATATTAAATTTCTTAAATATTAAAAAATGTCAACCAATTTAACAAAACAAAATCAACTTGTTTTTTATAAATTTTTTCTGATTTGAGTTTAATGAGCAAATATTGCAAATCATAATTAAACCCATTTATTATAGACTATAATTTTTTTTCTTCCAAAAACTGAACCAAATGGAGACGTTACACCCTACAATCTCTTTTCAAAATCATTATTTCTGTCCCATAAATTTTTATTTTTTTTGTTTTACAGTAAACTAACTAAATTAATTTTATCTCATATTTTCATTCTTTATTTGATGAATTTGATGTTATTGGAGATGAAAATATGAGTTTATTTGAATATTTGAGTTATACATTTGATCAAATTTGCATTATATTAAAGATTATTATTAATTTTATGGATTTTATTTGAAAATTTTGATAAATTTTTAGAATATTTGTAAAAAAAAAAATATTATTGAAATTTTAAAACATAAAAGATCAATTTTTTACTTAAAATTAAAATAAATAATCAAATCGGAAAAAAAAAGATAAAAGACTAAAACGTTAATTAAAATTAAGTCAAAAAATCGCGGGTGTTATTTAACTTAAATTATTTTTAAGGAAAAGTGCTGTATAATATACATCCAATGATATAAAAAATCTAAAATTTATAAACTTAATTTCAAATTCCTATAAACCTAGAATAAAAATTATATCATGTTTACATTCTTTAAATTACATAAAAGCAACTGAATTTAACATGGACAAACTATGTGGACGTCAAAAAATAATATAAATGATATCTGATCCTTATGTGTAATTGATTTGTTAATTTGTATATCAAAAATTAATATGCTTGATAAAAATATTTGTCTAAATCATATGTCGACAAATATATTTTGACCAAATTATAATTATATAATTATTTAAAATAAGTTGAAATCAACTATATCTTTTCCTAATCAAATCAAATACACTATAAATCACCAACAAAAGTCAAAATAATAGTCAAATACAAAATCAACACAAAATTAATTACATTATATTAAGTAAGTCCGAGGTCAAGTATATTTAATATATTTCAAATTTCACATTGAACAAGTAATGATTATATAATTTATATAAAAGTTGAAATATATTAATAATAATACTAATAATTTTATATTTTCTAATTGAAATTTATTTGTATTTGTAAATATCGTTAGAATTTATGGTTAAACAAAACAATTTAAAAGTTCATAACAATAACACCGTACCAAAAAATAGTTCTAAGGGGAAAGTTACATAAAAAAATTAGTAGAACTACACTGTTCCGGTACGAATTTAGCAATCAATTTGACGAGGGTTACAAAAAGTTATTATTAATAAAAATTACATAAAACTTAATTGTATTGTAAAATATATGTATATAAAGTGATATTAATGGAATTTACTTTGCGTGTTTAGACTGTAATAATTCTTAATTCTGCGTATGATATGTTGTTAAACATAGATACAAACAGATTATTGACTCATATACATTAATAATAAAATGAAAAGGTCGATATATATCGATATCACATCTTCAATGTAAAAGGTGGATACTATATAGTTAATATATAATATGATATTAATGTATATATATCTTTTTATATTATATATATATATATATATATATATATATATAAAAGAAGCGTATATATTAAAACTGGGGTGGAAGGAAGAATTGGGGCCCACCTTTGCCATTCTATGAATTTGTTTATGTAATATAACTTTTAAAATTGACTTTTTTATATTAATATTCTTTTTTTCAAAAAAAAATTTATTAAAATACTATCTTTTCAAAATTATGTATTAAAATACCTCATTTTTAAACTTACTTACAAGTTGCCTTTATCCTCATTTTTAAACTTACTTGCAAGTTGCCTTTATAAATGACGACTTCTTTAAAAAAGTCGGCGTTTGCAAAAATAAATTCCTTAAAAAGAAATTCAAAAAACAAAGATTCAATTTTTTTAAAATTAATAAAATATATATATATATATAATTAAAATAATTGATAAAAAGACACAAATACAAATTTTAAATTATATAGATTGACTAGAGTTCTCTGTAACATTTGGACAATGTTTTCGAGTATGACCAGTTAACCAGCAAAGTCCACATTTTCTAGACATTTTTTCAATTTTTTTAACATATATATATATATATATATATATATATATATATATATATATATAAAATATAATTCATTAATAAAAAACTATATATATATATCATTAAAAAATATAAAAAATCTTACAAAAGTAACGATAAAATTAATGTCGAATGTGACATCAAGTACTACATTGATGAGATTTTCTTACACGTACGAAATTTTGACAACGCCTCGATAAAATTAATTTCATTTTGATGTACTAAGGCGTCGTCAAAATTCCGTATGTATGAGAAAATCTCAACAATGTGGTACTGGAGGTCAGTTACCTTCGACATTAATTTTATCGTAATTTTTGTAAAATTTATGATGTTTTTTTATGAATGAATTATACATATATTTGTTAAAAAAAATTGAAAAAGTGTGTAGAAAATACGGACTATGTTAGTTATATGGAATTCTAGTCAATCTACGTAATTTAAAATTTTTGTTTGTTTCTTTTTATCAATTATTTTAATTATATATATATATATATATTGTTAATTTACAAAAACAATTTTTTTTTATTGAAAAAATCCTTAAAAATCGCTTTTGCAAATGTGAATTTTAAGTAAGTTGCCATTATCGAAGGCTTGTAGGTGAGTTCAAAAAATGATATTTTGATATATAGTTTTGAAAATGGAGTATTTTGATAATTTTTTTAAAAAGAGGTTATTAAAAAAAACCCTTCAAAATTCCTAAATAAAAAAAAATAATCGTAAAATTATTAAACTCAAATTACAGAAAACCCATTATCAGTTGCTCTATTTCACTCTCTATCTGACTTCTATTTGGGAAGTTTGGTTCCCTTTGCAACTAATTTCAATTGATTTTTAGATTCGCAAAATGTTACTTCACAACTTAGTTCCTATTTGTTTCAAAACCAAATATGGGTTCCATAATTGTAAAAAAGTCGTTAACTTGACTGTGAAAGTGGTCACTGAGTTAATGGGTAAGTACTTCTAGTTTGTGCCAAAAGTTTCATACCGAAATTATTTGATTAGATCAGCTACACCAGTTTCATCGTTACTGAGATCCTCAAGTGTTGTGCATAATGAACTTAATCATGTTGCTTTCGCAAAAATATCTGAAAATGAAACTTCTTTCAATCACCATTAACATAGTCTACAAACTAATATTTGATTGTCCCGATTTGACCTTCACAAAACCTCTCAGAGATCTGAATATGTGTGACCTGTTTTTCATCGGTTTGTTTTATCTAGGATTTATTTTTTAATTTGAAATTATATTTGAGATATTTATTAAATTTAGAATTAAAAATAATTTTTTATTAAAAAATCGAAATTAACTATTTTTTGAAAATTATCTGCATTTTTTTAATAATAAAATTGAATCAATTATAATAGATTTTATTTGTTATAATATAGGGGGATAGTTTGGTGCTATACAAATGGAAGTTATGTGGGAGGAAGAATTGAAATGATTAGATAAAAAGGAGAGAAAAAAGGTGGATCTTATTAGAAAAATAGTATATATAATTTATGATGATAGATTATGGTCCCTCCTCAACATGTGAATGTAAAAAAGCCACTGTACTGCCCAATTCATAATTAATATTGTCTTACTCAAACTAATTGAGAATATTGGATTAACGTTGTATATACTAACTCGAAAGTCAATTGTTCAATTTTTTTACAATAAAAAGTAAACAATTTCATATGTCCTTCAAAGTTTTCTTTATATATATTCTAAGAGTTCATAATAACTTAATAAAAAATAATTCTTGTGTGGACACAAGAATTTAGACACATATGTAAAAGAAAAAAAATTAAATAATGTATTATTTTAAAATAATTAAAAGAAATATAACTTTTTGTGTGTGACCAAATTTTTATGTCTACACAAGAATTATTCCTTAGTAGAATGACTTGTTATCATGACTAAAAAAATTAATAAATTTAAGTTTGTAAACATGGAGAAATTTGAACAAAGAAAACTTTACTGATAAACTCTAAGTTGTAAAAATGAAATGTAAACTTTTGAAGAACTAATATTGCGTATAAGTGTATATTTGAACTAGTGGTGAATTGGAAAAATTCACCATAATTTTGTTTAACATTTAAAGAGTAGTTTTTGTTAAAACTATGTAGATCCGTAATTTTGTCAATCCAAATATATATTAAATAATAATGTGTGTCCTAGTGTGTACTATATCATTCATTCATGAGTAGTAGTTTGTTAAAAATAATGTTTATTCAAAATATTGCAACAATTCTTCGCGTATGCAAATATAGTTGATAGATATATGGAATAAACATTATAAAACAATTCTTTATTTTACTATATTTCTCCTTTTTTTTTTTTTACGTGAGCAAAAAATAGAGCAGAGACACAACGAATTACTTTGATTCATCACCAACACAATAGTTACGTCCAACCCTTCAACTAGAAGGATTTAATCCATTAGTTTATCACTGAATCAGACTTACACTTGAACACCTACTAGTCCCACTGAGTATGTGTAATCTTCTCAACTTCTAGTTTATTCCAATCAAGTTGTTAAGGAAAACAACCTCTTCTAGGCTAGGTTACAACAAAAAGGTTTTGGGTTTTTTTGAATTAGCTCTCACAGATGGTGTTTACAATCGAATTACTTCATAAATTCTCTTAGCACTAAAATGAAACAGAATAATATTGAGAAAGAGTGAAAATGTTCTTATTGTTTGTTGCTTGTATGTTGTGTATCTTTCTTCGTTGAGGAAGACATGTCTTTTAAAGAGTATGATTAGGGTTTCTGATTGTTTTCCTGATTGCAAGAAATCAATATAACTCATGGAGTTTTGTATCATATATTTGTGGAATTGATTTTCCCTGTAAACTTTTCAAAATTGATCTTGTAGTGATTCGGTATATCTATTTAAAATAGTTGGGAAACATAGGGTATGATGATTGCAACATGTTTTAAGATCTTCATACAAGTAGCTGGTTCATAATGTGTATCAGAGGATGTGCAACTACTTTGTCTTCTTTGGAGTGTTGACTTTTTCAAAGCGTTGACTTTTTTAGAGGATACATAAAAGTTTAGAGTTATAGTATCAAACACTTGATGTGGTTATCAAAGGCATATGCAGTAACTTGCTTGTCAGAGGCATATTATTTCTATTGGAATCAAGTTGGTTTTACATTAATAGTTTTGATGTTAGCAAAAATATTTTATGGGAACAATATATTTGACTTCAAAGAATGTTAAAGAAGATTCATCTTTTTGAAGAAAATCTAAAATAAGATTTGATTCAAATTTATAATTGAAGAAAATCTAAAATAAAATTTGATTCAAAATTATAATTGATGAAATTATAAAATAAGCTTTGGTTCAAATTTATAATTGAAGAAAATCTTTGACCAAGTTGAAAAGAAAATATGGTCAAGATTTGAAGAAGATTTGATCAAAATTTGAAGAAGATTTGTAGAAGATTTGATCAAGATTTCTCTACAATAAAATATGAACAAAGTTAATTTGACGAATTTACAAACACAATCTTAACAAAAAAAATAAAACAAAATCAATCTGAAGAGTTTACAAACTCAATCTAAACAAAATAAGAATCAATTTGAAGAATTTACAAACTCATTCTGAAAAAAGATACAATTCAAAATTAAACAAGTACTAAATTGAAGTCCAAATTTTCACTATAAATAGACACTCAAGGTTGAAGGAGAAAAACATCGAAAAGAAAAAAAGAGTAGAAGAACTCACAAGCTCAAAGTTACAAATTCATCTTGGAGTTTAATGAGAGAAACACTTGTTTAGGTTAGAAATATTCTATGTGTTGAGGCAAAATCCAAAATTAATGTTTTGATGTAAACAAACAAAGGTTAATTAAAGACTCTAATTATGATTCTAAATGATGTGTTAATTTAACATGTGCTTTTGAGTGTAAGAATCCAAGATAGGTACTAAGCAATGCAAGCAAAATCAGTTTAAGGAAAAAGAAAAAAATGAACAAAACAGAACCAAGAACGTTCTTGACAATATTTTGTAAAACCAAGAACGTTCTCCACGTTTTTCATTTTCATCAAGCAATTTCAAATCATATGTTAAAGCAAGGAAAGATCTTGCAAATTACAAATGCATTTCAAGTGCTTCTACAAGGAATATACAACTCTCATATCAGCAAAAGAAACACTCCAAAAGATCAAAGATTAAAATACATGACTCAAAGCAAAAGTAAAAATGATCATTCTCCATCATGTTAACATCAATCTCTAGATTGTTAATATCATTCTCCAGCATGTTACAATTAATCTCCAACATGCGGACATCATTCTCCATCATGTTAACATCAGTCTCTAGAATGTTAACATAATTCTCTAGGATGTTAACATCAGTCTCCAGAATGTTAAATCATTCTCCATCATGTTACAATCAATCTCCAACATGTGTACTTCATTATGCAACTTGTTTTGCACGAATCAAAGAAAGTCTTGATTTGAATATATTATAGCACATCTCTGAGATGTATGTGTACATAAAGGATCATAAATCACACTCAAGATTGAGAAGCTGCAAATAAGACATTATTATCACAAAAACAAAAGTGCACAATGTCGAAGTCAAGAACATTCATCGTTGAAAAAGTCTGGTCTTTAGTCAAATCTGACACATGATAGCTATGCACTTTTTAACAGTCATATTAGCTGTCATCAATCTTCTTGAAGCCTATAAAAGGAACCCCAAGCTCAAGAAAAAAATAGAACTTCAAGTGCTAAGAAAATCCATTACTTACATACACTTTCATACTTGAAAGCTTCTCAATCGTAAACAAAAGATTCAGTCCTACAAACGGTTGTTCTCAAGTTCTCTGGATAAAAGATCAACTTGAAGACTTATTTGTAAGTTATTCAAAAAGTTTTTCAATTTACTATGATAATACTAGTGCTATAAATCTGTCAAATAATCTCATTCTACATTCAAGATCCAAGCACATAGAGATAAAACATCATTTTTTCGTGATCAAGAAAATAAAAAGGAAATTGAAATAATCTTTGTAGATATTAAAAAGCAACTTGCTGATATTTTTACCAAATCCCTTGTAGAAGAAATTTTTAATTTTATCAAAGAAAAACTGATAATTATCAAAAATCCAATCAGCTTGCATCAAATTTTTTTCCGCATAAACGGAGAACGTTCATCAGTCTTCGTTTTTAACTCATCATTCTCCGTTTCTACGCGCATCATTCTCTGTTTTTCTCATAAAGTCAGCAAAAAGTGCTTTTTGCATGGCATTAATGAGACGTGTTCCCTTGTCTACAAAAACAATTGTCACGTTGTCAATTCTCATCTTTTCCAACACCTATCACTCACCTCACCTTCCTTCCACAAACAGAAAAACTGCAACTTCATCATGGCGATTTTTCATCTTCCAAAACTGCAACTTCATCGTATCAAAACCTCCAAATTTCTTCTGCAAAAAATTCAAAAATGGCTCGAACAAAATTGTCTGCCAGTAAAAATGCATGCCCTAACATGCCCTCATCTTCAAAATCGTTCACCCTCACCACCACCTAGACCAACCCCTCCACATGAATCTTCCGAGAAAACATTCTCTTACTATTTGTCCTCATCTCCATATTCCAACCCTAAACATGATTCAAACCCTAATTCCATTTCTCTAAACCCATTATCAATCGTAGTTCATCCTCTTTTCCAATGCCCCGCTCCTAATTTGTGCAAAGTCCCTTACAAATCTTTTTCTAAACCTACTGAAACTAAGAGATGTTACATGTGTGTCTCGGCTAAAGTCGGAACATCAAAGGAAAAACACACCTAACCCATCGTGTTTGTCATCTCCGAAAGTGAAGATTTTGAACCATCTACACCAAACCCAACAAAATCCTCCACCCCTTTCAAACCCTCTGAATCATCTACATCTTCACTTCCCACTGAACCCTCTAAGTCAACACCTCCTAATCAGAAAAGGAAATCCATGACTGAGATTTTTTCATCATCAAAACCCTCTCCAGCAAAAACCACCTTAAAACAACAAAACCTAAAGGTCAAAACCACCATAACTTTATCTCCATTTTTTGCCAAGAACAAATTAAAAAATCCCCCAACGAGGCAAAACCACTACTCCTAAAGCAAAAGCCTCGAGAACGTTCTCCACCATCTCCAGAACGTTCTCCTTCTCCCTCCCCAGAACGTTCTACACCTAACACTGAAAATCCAGAACATTCTCTATCAGCCTCCCACCCCACCAAAACTGGCCCAAAACTTCGCTTCCCCCCACTCATTCCGTCCAACCTCCAAAAAATATATGCTTAAGTATTTATGCTTGAAAATTTGATCGTCGACGACAACTCTATTCAACATTACACAGACGCCCTAGGATGGACCCATTTTTGTAGATTTCTAATTGTTTCTACCCGGATGTGGTGCAGGCATTTTACTGCAAGGCCCAAACCTTTCCTAAAAAGTCACTTCTAGTGACTAATCTCAAGGGTATTGAAATACGGTTAACCCCTGACGTTCTTGCATCCATTCTCGACCTACCAAATGACGGTCCTTCTATATTTGGTAAGAACTGGTACTCAGTTCTCAACCTTAACAAGAAGGAGGTCATCGTTGACCTGTTTCAAGATGGCTGCAAAAACTATATGTCTACATCTATAAAGCCCATTTGCAAAGTCTTCAACAACATTAGTCAACACCCGATCTTGCCTCATTGATCATCCATCATCTCTTTAACTACAAGAGAGTTAACCTTCCCTACATCATACTTAAAAACATGATAGCTTCCACAAATAAAGACTACAAGAAAAACACAGTCCCTTATGACATTCTTTTTTCCTATATTTTTAGGTATTTTAACATACCTCTATCTTCTGAGTCATCCACTATAAAAATTTCAAAATTTTCTTCCAAGAATGTTTCACACATAAATAAACAATCCTCTGCCAAAAACATTCCCAAAACTGCACTTCCCTCCACCACACACAAATGCAGATGTTCTATGCGTAAATCTGATGCCCCCTCCAAGGTTCCACAAGAACATTCTCCATCTCCTCAAACCACTGCACCAGATCATTCTCCGCAAAATCCTGAACAAACAACTGTTGAAGAACGTTCTCCACCATGCACCAATCAAACTGATGCTGAAGAACGTTCTCCACCCTGCACCCCTCCAACTGTTGCTCAAGAACGTTCTTTGCCTTCACCCAAAATTATCCATTTCCCTTCCAATCCACCTAGCCTCCCTTCCTTATTTCACCACACATCCACTGAGGTACCTGCCGTCTCATTTCCCTACCATCCTTTAAATGACATGTGTTCTCAACTCCCATTTCACTCTACATCGATCATGTCACCGACTTTTGTCTCTCCACAAAAGACCATTTCATCCATCTTTGACATCAATCAGTTTATGATCTTCCCTAACACCCCTGGTTCGTCTATTCATCCTCCAAAATCACCAGCAACTTCATTTCCCACCATTGCCACTTCCTTTGCAACTTTTTCATCCTTCTGCACTATTGTTGCTCCCTCACACAACACTCTCCCTTCCACCCCCTAAAGACAGTTCCAAGCGCCCTGCCAAACGTCAAAGAGTCGAGAAAGAGTCCACTAGCCAATCAATCCTAGCTGCTCTCCAGACAATTATGGTGCGTCAAGAACACCAGGATAATGAGTATGCTAATTTACGAGATTGGTGGCAACCCAGCTTGCTCCAAAGTTAGGGATTGATCGTCCTCCACTAAATCATCCTCCCTATTTCCATGCTATTTTGGAACCATATAGATCGTCCTCGTCTGAATGATTTTCCCCCTCCCTTTCTAAATAGGCTTTAATTTTCATTTTTTTCTATTATTCCTTTTTGCGTTATCAAACTGGGAGAATTAGTTTAGATTTAATGTAATATGATATGTACTAAGAAGTCATTTTGTAAATTGAACTTCTGTATATTTTAATTTGCTTGAAACATATGCTTGAATTATGTATATTCATCATTCTAAATGCATCAATGAAATTCTATTTTGGTTCAAAATCTGAAGCATATTCTAAGGGGGAGCTTTTAAGATCTCTGTGATTAAAATTAGAATCAAAATTAAAATCTAAATTAACTTATTTGTCATCATCAAAAAGGGGGAGATTGTTGAGACAAAATCCCAAATTAATGTTTTTATGCAAACAAACAAAGGTTAATTAAATACTGTAATTATGATTCTAAATGATGTGTTAATTTAACATGTGCTTTTGAATATAATAATCCAAGATAGGTACTACGCAATGCAAGCAAAATCAGTTTAAGGAAAAAGCAAAAAATGAACTAGGAAGGCTCTCCACGTTCTTGACAATATTTTGCAAAACCAAGAACTTTCTACATGTTTTTCATTTTCATCAAGCAAGTTCAAATCATCTATTAAAGCAAGGAAAGCTCCTGCAAATTAAGAATGCATTTTCAGTACATCTACAACAATATAAAACTCTCATATCAACAAAAGAAACACTCCAAATATCAAAGATTAAAAGACACGACTCAAAGCAAAAGTGACAATAATCATTCTATAACATGTTAACATCAGTCTCCAGAATTTTTTCATCATTCTCAACCATGTTACAATTTATTTCCAGCATGTGGACATCATTCTCCATTAAGCAGACATCATTATCCAGCATGTTAACATCATCCTCCAAAATGTTAACATCATTCTCCATCATGTTAACATCAGTCTCTATAATGTTAACATCATTCTCCAACATGTTATAATCAATCTCCAGCATGTGTACTTCATTCTGCAGCCTGTTTTGCACGAATCAAAGACAACCTTGATCTGAATACATTAAAACACATATATGAGATGTCTGTGCACATAGGATCATAAATCACAGTCAAGATTGAGAAGCTACAGATCATACATTATTATCACATAAGCAAAAACGCAGAATGTTCAAGTCAAGAACATTCATGGTTCAAAAAGTATGACCTTTAGTCAAATCTGACACATGACAGCTAGACACTTTTTAAAATTCATATTAGATGTCATCAACTTTCTTGAAGCCTCTAAAAGGAACCCCAAGCTCATGGAAAAATGAGAACTTCAGGTGATAAGAAAATCCATCACTTACATACTTGAAAGATTTAGTTATGCTTTTCTTTTCAAATATCAGAATCATTCCACTGAATTATTTTATCAAGAGTTTATTCTCAAATACGAGTTTAACATACTCAGATTCTACCAATCTCTTTAAATCATTATTGTGTAAACTCAAGACTAAAATGGTTGTTTATAATTTGAGTAGTTTATAGAAAATCCTTTTATGGTTAAAAGGTGAATTGAAAAATCCTCTCTTAAGATTGATAGGTGACCTGATTAAATCCCTTTATGGATGGAAATGAATTTCTGCAATAAGTCAAGGTTGATCTGAATTGTGTAAAACCAAGAACATTCTTCGGTTGAACACTTAGTGGTAAATCTCACAGTTGTGAGAACTGACGTAGCTCGAGTTTGGTGAACCATGATATATCATCGTGTGATATCTCTTTTCTTATCTCTATTTAACTTTAGTCCTTTTGATTATCAAGTTAAATAGATAAGCTTAATTGTTGATTTTAACTAACAAAAAACATTCTTTGTTTTCTGTTTCCAGAACCAAGAGCGTTATTCGTTTTCTGTTTTCATAACCAAGATCAATCTTCAGTCATTTTCTTAAGTTTTTAACAGGAAATTTTAAATATGTGAATTTACAATTCAAACTCCCTTTCTTGTAAATTGACATTGCTACTTCAGAAATTTCTAGTAGTGAAATGATTAGAAGTTATTCATTTCCAAACAACTATGTTTAATATTCTTCATCTTTATTTTATTTTACTTATGAAATGTGTTTTTTAATTATAGAAAGAAAAAAAATGCTATGAAAGACACATTCAATAGCTTAGGAAAATACTCATCTCCTATATAGGGTTTTCAACAATAATGACAACAGAGAAACAATATTATTGAAACATTTATGAACTAAGAATGTGCCACAAGTTAAAATGGGTATGACTTTGTTGCATTTTATAATGTCTTTATCCATTGGTAAGTGACTTGAACCAAATGCAAGAGGGTGGTTAAAAATTAACGGATGAATCTTTATGTGTTATAAACAATGCATTGAAGATAATGAGTTAATTGTCTTTTTTTGTATGAGTTATTGAAATGAAAAGTTTGATATGTGATCAAAGCCTTTAAATGTATTGATTAGAGTTAAAGTTCTAAATATATGAGTATTTGAATGAGCAAGTGAAAGTGTTTATTTTACTTTACATAATGGTGAAACAAAATCTCATGAAAGCAAAACATAAAAGAAGTAGTGTGATTCGGGAGGTGCCACATCAGAATTTTTGTGAGTTGGTAAATTTTGGAATATGTGGCATACATATAGATGAGTTGTCAGGGATAGAATCCAAAACTCTATATTATAATAGATATATGTATTCTCTCCAACTCTCTATTTCTCTTAGCTATGTTCTCTATGACTCAACCTCTTTGTTTCTAAACAACTTTTAATCGTAAATTAAGTTATTTGATAAAGAACATCCCTTTTGATTAAGCTTTTGAAGTATGTTTCTGAAATGGCAAAACACAATTCAAATTCCCCCTTCTTGTGTTTTCCAACACTTTCATGTTAGTCATTCCAATTGGAATTACTTTGTACTCATAGTGACCTTAGCATGTCCTAAATATTGCCTTCAAAAGTATCACTAGCTTTCTCTTTGAGTTGATGATATATTGACTTTAGGCCGATCTTTAAAAAGATTAATGCTTCATTCAGTTGATCCATCAGATCGTCAATCTTTGGTTGTGAATAATGATTCTTGATTGTCCATTTATTCAACTTACGGTAATCCATGCACAACCTCATGGTTCCCTATTTCTTCTTAACCAACCGAACAAGTGTTCCACATGGAGATACACTCATTCAAATGAATCATTTTGCAATAGTTATTTTGATTGCTTCTTCAACTCAGACAATTGCTACAAAGACATATGATAAGTCTTCGTTGAATTGGGTCGTGCTCTAAGAATTAAGACTATTGAAAACTCAACTTTCCTTTCTAGAGGTAATCCTTCAAAACTAGAGACCACTTCCAAAAATTCTCTAACAACAAGTAATTCGTTCATCTCTTCATCTTTTTCGAAGAAGCATACATCAACAACATAAATATTTTAACTCCACTTCCCACTGAAGATTTGAAATTTTTATAAGACAAACTACACGAAACATCCTTCTTATCTTGACAGTTAAAAAAAATTGATTGGATAGTCAACTAATCCATTCCCAAGATAACGTAAATCTCCTTTACAGGTAGAGGTACCAAATCCAACGAAACTTCTACCTTCCAGTTAACTAATCCATTTCCAAGATAACGTCAATCTTCTTCAATGTTATAATTCTTACACATAAAATAGTGGTCAGGAGTAAGCTTGTAGAGGTAGCCATAGAAAAACCAAGGGATAAATGTGACATAGGTAATCTCAATCTCTCAACACAATCATAATCAATTAATAAATAAATTGCACCAGAATCATAAAGTACAATTAAAGACATTCTCTTAATGAGACAATTACCTTGAATCAAGTGCTTATATTCAAACGCTTCATTTCTAGTCCACTCAAACACCTCCCAGTTGTCTTCACTACATATGTTGGCTAAGTTTTCCCTTCTTGACATTCATGGATAATGTGTCAGGGCTTCCAATTTTTGAAACATATAATCTAAGCTTCCTTGCAGTGGTTAGTGCAATGACTCTTTCTACATTTCCCATCCTTGATTTCTCTTGGAGTCAAAGAATATCTACTAGTAGACTGTGGATGATAATCTAGCTTCTTCCCTCTGATATTCTCGAAATCATACTCACTAAGAGCTAGACGTTTCATCAATGCAACAAGCTTCCTATTAGTCTTAAACAAATTCATTCTTTCGTTGTAAGCTTTATCTTATATCCTACTCTTGAAAACCAAGTTTATGAAGTTCACATGCTCCAAGGTAGAAACTCCCTACTTGATCTCTAGATGCAAGCCATCTCTGAACTTCATATACTTTGAAAAGTCATCTGTAGCAGTACGATAAGAAGATAAAAGCGTTAGGACTCTTCAAATTGGGATAATGAGTCGGTAAACTATGTTGATGGTGATTGAAAGAAGTTTCATTTTCAGATCTTTGAAGCGACATTTTGTGAATCTGAAAATCAGTTGAAATTAGATAGAAAATGAAAAAGAGCAACCGTTAATGGGTTTTCTTTTTTTCTTTCTGTAATTTGTGGGATGTGTAATTCGGTTCTTTATGGGGTTTTTGATGGTTATATCCTCTTTTTGTTTCTTTATTCCCTATCTACCCTACTTTGAAACAATATTCCTGAAATGCCCTACTTTTTCGTTCCTTCAGGAAGTCGTTCCCTGGGGAAGCGACCTCCCCCTGGGTTTTTTTTTTTTTTTGTTAAATTTTAAAGTTAGTTTATTATTAGAATTATTAATTTAATTATTTAAAAAATAAAATATTAATATTAAATTACAATAAAGTATAGTAAGAAATTATAAATAAAATTTATATTTTAATTATTATTATTATTATCATTATTATTATTATTATAATAAATAATTATTATAGGTATAATTAAAAATTATTATAATTAAAGTGATTAAATAAATAAATTAAATGATAATAAAAGTTAAATAATGATACAATTAAATGAAAAGAAATTTATATTGATAACATGAAAATAAAATGAAATACATTAAATTATTAATTTAATTATTTAAAAAATAAAAATACTAATAATTAATTAAAAATACGTTAATAATTAATTATTAATAAATGTTATATTTTAATTATTGTTATTATTATAATAAATAACTATTATACTTTTAATTAAAAATTATTATACTTAAAATGATATTAAAAATTATTAAATAATAATAACAATTAAATGAAAAGAAATTGATATTGATAACTTGAAAACGAAATGAAATACATTAAATTAATAATAAAAAAGTACATCAATCAGATTCGAAAAAACAAAATACATTAAATTTATATCAATGATGTCCACCTAAATGACCCCCAGTCCCACATGTACGATGTCGCCGAACTCGTCTAGCTCTCTGAACAAGTTGCGGTTCTTCCGGTTCATCGTCATTTTGATCATTTTCTTCAATGTAAGCTGTAGATGGATTAGAACCACTGCCACCTGGTTCCATTACATTTTGGGATTGTTGATTATACATTGAATCAAATACAGCATATGCCGACTCAGGAGTTGTGCACTGAGTTCCAAACAAATTATAGAGAAGCCCATCTTCTGTCGGATAACCGGGTGTTGGTATTTCTGGCACCGACGGAACGTAATACTGAGATGGTGGTGGATCATAAAATGGAACTTCAGTAGCGACGTGTATATGAGGTGATGATGAAGACGGTCCTGCTGTGTATTGGTGTTGTGGGGTTGATTGGGAGGTCGATTGCACACGAGGATATGACGGCGGTTGTAAACGGGGATCACGAAGATATTGTTCTACAGATATAAACAATTTGGTGTGTTGTCTAAACCAAATCATATATTCTGTGCTATGACATAAAACACCTTGTACGATGTTACCTTGCAACACGTAATTATGGCGCTCATTCCAATGGTTTATTTCTTCCCTCCAAACCCAAGTCCAATTATCATCAATCCCACGCCTCATGTCGACCTCGTGATACGATTTCATGTCCTCTGGTGGTTGTGGTATTTGTTGATGTAAACCAAACTGGAGTGTGACCCTATCTGTATGATGTTTTTCAACAATATGATAACAGAGTAGATAAGTACATGCACTCCAAGTGGCCCTATCTTCTTCTGAAACTTCATGTTGGAACCCGAGATAAGGTCTCCAATAAAACTGACATGTAAAAAATAAGCTAAAGTAATTATAACAAGTATAAATAATAAAATATTTAAAAAAATTCAAATAAATGTGATTTAATATATTACTTCCTCAACCATCATGTGATCAATTGTTTTTCGATATCCTTCTACGTCGTTATGAGGAACTTTAGCAAAATTTAGACCACCAGAATTAAACCTGTCGAATATAATAAAAATAAAAATGTAATAAAATTATTAATATGGTAAGCAATTGGTTTTTTAAAAAAAATATAAAAATAATATAGTTACCTCTGTGCAAGTGGAAATATCCATGGTTTGGGAGATTCAGGAGCGACACAAGACAAACGATACCATGCCCAGTTTTGCAACAATAATGCGCATCCTCCCATAGATATTACACCAGGTTTCGTTGCAAGGCATAATTCTCTATAAAGTGTAGCTAAAACAGCTGAACCCCAACTATATTGGGATACTTTGTTTAAATCTCCTAATAGTGAAAGATATTTTAGATGTACACGGTTGTTGGATTTGTCAGGCATCAATAACCCTCCGATCATACGTAGGATGTATGCTCGACATGATGCTTGTTTTTCTAATTCAGATGCATTTTCACCAACATCGTCAAATGTATCCTTAAGCCACTTTAATTTAATAGAATTACCTTTTGTTGCTCCATCGGGTGGGATAACTCCTAAGTAATCTTGACAGATTTGTTTTACTTGCACAAAATTGGAACCACTAACAGGTAAACCGGAAACGTTTAATCCTAAAATGTAATAAACATCTTCCAAAGTTATTGTGCACTCACCTATTGGAAGATGAAATGTGTGAGTTTCAGGTCTCCATCTCTCAACCATAGCAGTGATGAGACCGACATCTATCTTATAGTTTCCGAGTTTTACAACTTCACCAAAGCCAGCCGCATGTAAATATGGTAATATGGAATCATTTGGTTTTTTGGTTACATGACCTTGACAAGATAATGGGTGGCAAGATCCTCCGTCAAAGCATATGTTCTGCGTCCGACATATTGCACAAAATTTTACAAGGGAATTTAAAGACAATGCTTTGAAGAAAAAAGTTATTTCTATGGGTAATAGTTTCATTCTTAATTTTTATAATT
>NC_021160.2:33934597-33958210 GCF_000331145.2 Cicer arietinum | reverse complement strand
GTCTTCATCATCACCTCACATACACGTCGCTACTGAAGTTCCATTTTATGATCCACCACCATCTCAGTATTACGTTCCGTCGGTGCCAGAAATACCAACACCCGGTTATCCGACAGAAGATGGGCTTCTCTATAATTTGTTTGGAACTCAGTGCACAACTCCTGAGTCGGCATATGCTGTATTTGATTCAATGTATAATCAACAATCCCAAAATGTAATGGAACCAGGTGGCAGTGGTTCTAATCCATCTACAGCTTACATTGAAGAAAATGATCAAAATGACGATGAACCGGAAGAACCGCAACTTGTTCAGAGAGCTAGACGAGTTCGGCGACATCGTACATGTGGAACTGGAGGTCATTTAAGTGGACATCATTGATATAAATTTAATGTATTTTGTTTTTTCAAATTTGATTGATGTACTTTTTTATTATTAATTTAATGTATTTCATTTCGTTTTCAAGTTATCAATATCAATTTCTTTTCATTTAATTGTTATTATTATTTAATTTTTAATATCATTTTAAGTATAATAATTTTTAATTAAAAGTATAATAGTTATTTATTATAATAATAACAATAATTAAAATATAACATTTATTAATAATTAATTATTAACGTATTTTTAATTAATTATTAGTATTTTTATTTTTTAAATAATTAAATTAATAATTTAATGTATTTCATTTTATTTTCATGTTATCAATATAAATTTCTTTTCATTTAATTGTTATCATTATTTAATTTTTATTATCATTTAATTTATTTATTTAATCACTTTAATTATAATAATTTTTAATTATACCTATAATAATTATTTATTATAATAATAATAATAATGATAATAATAATAATAATAATAATAATAATTAAAATATAAATTTTATTTATAATTTATTACTATGTTTTATTGTAATTTAATATTAGTATTTTATTTTTTAAATAATTAAATTAATAATTCTAATAATAAACTAACTTTAAAATTAAAAAAAAAAAAAAAAAACCCAGTGGGAGGTCGCTTCCCCAGGAAACGACCCCCTGTTAACATTGAAAAATTTCCTCTTCAAGAGGTCGCTTCCCAGGGAACGACTTCCTGAAGGAACGAAAAAGTAGGGCATTTCAGGAATATTGTTTCAAAGTAGGGTAGATAGGGAATAAAGAAACAAAAAGAGGATATAACCATCAAAAACTCTTCTTTATGAGTTTAGTAATTTTATAATTTTTTTTTTATTTGGGAATTTTTTTTTTTGCGTTTTGAATTTTTTTTCTAGTATAAGTAAGATGATGATGACGATGGTTTTGGGTTTTTAAATTTTTAATTAAAAAAATGAAGAAAATAAAATTATTAAAAATTTATTCTATGTGGCTTGCCACTTTAGCGATTTTAAAAAAATGAGTAATTTATGCACTTTTAACAGGTAAATTTATTAATAGCCGTTTTAAAAATAAACACTTTTTAAATCGATTGAAAAGAACCAATTTAAAAGGTAAATTTCTTTCAAAAATAATTAATTTTCATAAGCATTGAATCTTGTCCATAAAGATAGTATACATCAAATTTCAAATTTAACATGTTATGTTATACAATTTGAGGCATGATATAATAACATAAATCCCAACTGATATCTCGATATTAAGATAAAAATAAATTACATGACTATATTGTATGACAAAGCAAAATATTACTCTCATGTACATAATAAAGCAATGAAAAATACGAAGGTGCATTTAATTTGAGCATCAAAAATCCTCTTCATCCTTTTTTGCTTCAACACGAGGCGTGCATAATGTATCTTGATTTCCATATTGAAAGTGAAACATTCACATAAAGCCATAAAAAGAAGATATACACAATATGGTAAAGTTTGAACATAAGATATTACAAGAATGAATTAATAAAGAAGATATTACAAGAATGAATTTATACAGATTTTTCGACCTTGTTTCATGTCTGGATAGGACAATAGTTCTAATGTTTTCAAAATCAATCCTTCACTTTATTCCAATCCACAAAACTGAGAGATTAAGGATCTCAAACACAAATAATATGAAAACAAATATAAAATATTAAACACACCAAGACAATCCTGTCACATTTCTGGAAGGTAAGAAAGAGCAACAATATCAATGAAGACATAGTCAAAGATCCTAAGAATAGAAGCACACGATATTCAATGATAATTAACACATCAAGATATAATGCAACCCAAACTCAAATCACACAACCCATTCCAAAAATTAACTTCACAATGAACTAACCACCTTTCTCAAACCCGTCTTACATTGTTTGTTTGACTAAAACTTAGGGAGTATAATTTTTATCCTAATATTTTTTTTTTTGATATACACTCAAATCTAACTACTGATCAAGGCTATATATATTTATGGATCTTTATGAATCTGTATTCACATTTTCATTAAAATAGACTATCCTATGTAACTATACACATGATTAGTCTGATGTTAACCAATTTTTTACATAAAATAATTTTCATGATTAATTTATAAAATTAAAAATGTCAAAAAGTACATAAATTTTTAAAATATAATGTTTGCAAACTAATATAAATCATATAAAATGAAGAACATATTATAGTTAAATATACAACTTGTATGATAAAGAAATGTTGAAATTTAACAAATATATTATTCGAATGAACACTTCAAAGAAAACAAAAAGCTTGCATCACTAAAGATAAGGACTGCATCACTAAAGTTACAAAATATTATCAATAGTATCATATTTTAATATATGTTAGGATGGATTGTATTAATCAACAAAATTTTACATTTTCCTTTGAAATAAAGTAAGATTAAACTATATATAGTTTTTCAAAAATATATTTACTTCTTAACACATAATTTTTTTCCGTATTTTTTACTCTAAAACAAAAATATTACTTTTAATTTACATATTATTATTTTATATTCAACAATATATTAAGTTCTACCGCGCCACACGCGGGTTAACATATAGTTTAATAATAGTTCACAACATAACCTTGTTACATCTAGTCCTCCCATACAGAGAGATTTACCTTAGTATAGTTGATGAGCATTAAGAAACACTAAGTTAATCAGACTTAATAAGGGACAAAAATAGAACAAAAAACATTTAAGGGACCAAAGTAAAATCTATGAATAACTTAAAAGATAAATAATGTAATTTAAATTATTATTAAAAATGTTTTGTGGCATAATTTCAACTAACAACCCAACATAAGATTTTTTTTAAACTAAAATTTTGTTCATCTACCTAAAGAGCTCGAGTTTGAATTTAATCTAATCTTATTTATTTTTTGATCAAGCTCCCAATTATCATACTTCATTTTCTCGAGAATTGAAGAATTGACATAATAAAAAAATTTAATTACAACTTTGGTTCTCTATTTTTATCTGACTATGAAATTGATCACCTATTTTAAAATCCACCAATTTTAATCTATTTTCTCAAATTTTTTGATGAAAAAATAAAGTGACTTACTTTAAATGATGTTATATACAATTTGATGATTTAAAATAATTCATATTAATTAATTATTTATATATTATTAATTAATTAAATTATATAGATAAATCTTTTATAAAGTTGAAAATTATATTTTTTTAAAATATTGATCACTCATAATTATGAAATTATATATCACATTATTTAAAATATATTATATAACTATATATAGCTAAAAAAAAAATACGAAGATGAAACAAATCTGAAAATTTTAAAATGGAAAATACTGTTTTATACAAAAAAGAAAAAAAATCGAAGGTTATGGATAAATGACTTTAACATCAACCACCCATAATATCCTTAAAATTAGGATTGAGTTTTTCACGCATCATTATAACAAGACATATCATCATTCTTACTTTTATGTTTAACGCCGCTCTCCTAAAAATTGAGAAACAATTTAGTTAACCGGGTTGCCAATGGGGCACAAAACTATAACAAAACTCAAAATCTTTTGAGGTTCACTCTGGAAATTGCTCAAACAAAATTGCTTTTGTTGTGACCAAGAACAGTTTTTAGTCGAGGATCGGCACCGACCACTGTAAAAAAAAAACAAATTACAACATTTATTATGCGATAACTTGAAGAAACTTGTACTACAGCACAAGGACATGGTTTTCGCTTCATTTCGAAGATACTTGAGTATGAGACACCAAAGTTCCAAGGTTCAGGATTTATACGACCACTGTAAAACCGTTTTCTCTCCCTCTGGAATGCCCCCTCCCTCTTCCCAACCCTTGCTCAAGCTTTCTTCAATTCTGGGTATGTCTCTTATATTATTCTCAATTTCAAGTTCTCAACATTTTTTTTTATAAAATGAAATTATACTTTTTCATTTTAATGAGAGGTCAATTAGAGAAATTGGGGTTGTTGGTGTTGTTACAATGTATGAAAGTCTTGTTTGGTTTTGAAGTGTGAGAATGTACTTCAATAAGACGTATGTATAGTTGAAACTGTAGTTGTTAATTGTGATGAATCTAGGTAATTTTACTTTATTGGGGATGCTTAAGATGAATTGTTGAAAACAAATTAGCTTTGCCTTTCGTTTTCTTAGGGTACTTGAGCATTCTTCTATTAAAAGAGATAGGGAAACTCAAAACTGGAATTGTTATTATGAATACTTTATTATGGAGAATTAGCTCTCGCACTAGATTTTTTGTGTGTAAACCAGGTACCCTCCACATGAAAGTGCAAAGACTAATTTTTTGAGTTGCATAAAACGACAATGAGTGGCAAAGTTAAAGCTGCTACATTATGAGAGCTGGATTTGAAACTAGGACCTCTAGATAGTCTAAGCCTGGATAGATTTTGATGTAGCTTACTATGGCCAAATTATTATTTAATAATCACAGAATATAATATTGGAAGACTGTTATCATCTATGAAGTTAACTTGTTTTCCAAATTGAACACTGACATTGCTTTATTTGTGCAGAGTAATAAGCATTTATTCTTAAGCATTTTATAAATAATCTATCACGACCATTTGCTATGAAAATACCGACCACTTTTCATATATTTTAGAATTTAGATTTTGAAATGCACGATATGTTACATTGGTTTGAGTAATGGATTATTGATCTATTATTATTTATCATCATTCATGACTTGGCAGACACTATAAAACCTGCTGATGTTGGGCTTAAGGAGGAAGCTGCAGATGATGATCGAGGGCTTGGATTTTTTGGTGCCAACCAACTGAATAGAGTAGCTCGATGGGCTAAGCCAATAACATATGTGGACATTCATGAATCCGATAGTTTTACGGTGAGCTTCAGCTGTTAGTAGTTTTGCATGTACTTATAAGATAATTACTCATATGAGCAAAGTGTTGCATATAGATACTCGCACCTCGTAAGTTGTTAGAACATGATATAGTATAATTTGCTAGTCATTTTAAGGGTAATTCTGTCCAAGCTTGATTCAGCTTGTATGTTGAATAAGAATAACTAAACTGATTAAGATACTGTTGATGTGAGCACTTTACAAGCAGTATTACTACGAACGTCTCAGCTTGTTTTGGATCTCAGCTTGGTATCTGTAGTCATACTTTAAGCATCTACATAACATGTTGAAGTTACCTTCTCTTCATCAGCACTATGATAGTCAATTTGTGTGTGCAAAATACCAAAAATGTCTTGCAAATGTCTCTACTTTAAGGGTATTTTTCTGTTTTTTGAAACCATACACTGTAGTGGGTATGTTGCTCTGCTCCAGACATGAAAATAACTGTTCCGAAACGCAGCGAACCCCGATGCTCCAACCACACCTTTAATGTGCAATGCACTTAACCCTCACAGTGGCGGAAAGCCGCTGTGCTGTGCTGCACCGGGGTGATCGCGGCACTATTGTCAACATAGCCTCTGCTCAGATGCAAGCGTCATGTGTGTGCTGCTGTAAGTTGATTTACTATTATTCAATATTTTGTCTATCAACAAAATGAAGATTTGTCAAGTCAGTCAAATATAGCCAAACTGTTCATTGTGATCTTGTTATTCGGTTAATCATGATGTTTGTATCATAAACATCAATTATAGATTGATAGTGATTTTCATATGACATTCGAAACCGCTTGAAATGAGATTTACCCGTATAGTAAAGTATGTCAATTGGTGCAGATGTGTATATTTTGTTTTCCAACTTCTTCAGTTATTCCACTCCACGACCATCCTGAAATGACTGTATTTAGCAAACTTCTCTATGGTTCTTTACATGTGAAAGCTTACGACTGGGTTGAGCCTCCCTGCATTGTAGAAAGCAAGGGACCGGGACACTCTCAAGGTATCATTTGTATACTGTATTTACTCTTAAGTTGACTTTCTTTCTCTCGTATTTTGTTTGCATTTTATTTTCTGAAAAGTTGAGATTGTTCTTGTTAATATGTAATTTGAACTTCAAAGACGTCTCACAATATTGCATGAAAGTATACTTTGTGACTCTGCATTTCACTTTCAAGGGTTGTTTTTCTATATCAGTTATGTAATCAAATTATGATACAAAACAAATTACTTACCATTTTGCAACATATTTAATCTCTCTATTAATATTTTGTTTTGTTATTCAATGAGCGAGCGGAGATGCCAACTGATAGGACACCTAGGCCCATAACTCTAGATGAGTAGATGACCCAATCATTGAGTCCAACTCGCACGAGCACAGATGGGAGTTAGTTAGGATATTCCCTGATTTTAGGGAATTTCTGTTATGAGAGGGAGGGAGTGGAAGATGGGATTTTATTCTGAAGGTGGTTAGAATACTATAGGAGAGATTTCTCTCTGGTTTAGGAGCTTTTGCTCTAGATTAGAAATTCACTTAACTCTGGTTTTTCTTCTCGTATCTGTTTTCCACTATTGTAGAGCTTTGAGCTCATCACTTTCAATTCAATAAATTTCAGTTTCGTTACCTTAAATTTGTGAGTTCTATCACATATTTTTTGTAAGCCTTTACCCTCTGTCTACTAATTCAAAAGATGGGGGATAAAAAATCGCCAAAGACCATTGCTGCAAACGTACAATTCCTTGTGATCAACTAAGGCAATGATTAAAATCTATTAGAACTGGTTGGTAAACAATTGAAATGAGGAAACTAAATTCTTTATTGAATTAAACAGAATGCGAGTTTACAATTCTGCAAGGGCAGAATTGATAGACGTGTTACAAGAATACCCACTCCAAGAATTTGAGAGTTTGGCCTCTCCCTTCTCAATAACTACTCAGTAATTTCCTGCCTTTCTTTTTCCTAACTTTCCTACTTTTATTTGCCCCATAACTGCTCTAAAGCAGTTACTGCACCGATTTACAACTTAAACTGACACAATAAACTGCTTACATAAAAAAATAATTGCCATACAAATTCAGTTCTCAATTAAAATTCTAACTCTTGACCCTCCTCTTATAATTTTTAGTTATAAGATGCCGAACAATACTCCCTCCCAAAAGAGTCACCTTGTCCTCAAGGTGAAAATAAGGGAATTGCTCCATAATGGTCTCAACATGTTCCCATGTTGCTTCAAAATCTGGTAGGTCCTTCCACTAAATCAATACTCCTACTATGCCACTAGGAGTGTTGTAGACATCTTGTACAACAACTGGAGTTACTTGCAATTTTAGTTCCGTCGAGAGCATAAGTGGCAAAGGTTGAGGAGTAGCTGTAGAAGAGATGGCCTTCTTAAGTAGGAACACATGAAACACTAGATGTATCTTACTCTCCGGTGGAAGTGCTAACTCAAATGCAACTGCTCCAATCTGCTTTGAAATTTGATATGGTCCATAAAAACGGGGACTTAATTTCTCATTTCTCTTCTTAGCCAAGAACCGCAATCTGTAGGGCTGTAATTTCAAATAAACCCAGTCTCTAACCATTAGTGAAATAGGACGCCTGGACTGATCAGTGTACTTTTTCATCTAATTCTGAGCTGTGACCAAATTTCTTTTTAGGTCATGCAACATTTGGTCTCTATCCTGTACCTTGATGTTAATTTCTTTAACCACTACCTATACGCAATCAGGTTTGGGCTGATATATCTATGGGTTTCATTGAAGGATTACCTAAAGTTCAAGGTAAAAATGTCATTCTAGTAGTGGTGGACAGATTGACTCAATATGTTCATTTTCTAGCACTTAGCCATCCTTTCACTGCAAAAGATGTTGTTGAAATTTTCCTTCAGGAGGTAGTAAAGTTACATGGCTTCCCCTCTACTATTGTGTCTGACAGAGATAAGATTTTTCTGAGCTATTTTTGGTCGGTAGTTAGTACATAATTGAAATGGGGAAACTGAATTCTTTATCGAATTAAACATAATGCGAGTTTACAATTCTGCAAGGACAGAATTGATAGACGTCTTACAAGAATACCCATTCCAAGAATTTGAGAGCTTGGCCTCTCCCTTCCCAATAACCACGTAGTAATTTCTTGCCTTTCCTTTTCCTAATTTCCTAATTTTATTTGCTCCCATAAGTGCTCTAAAGTAGTTACTACACTGACTTACAACTTAAAGTGACATAATAAATGGCTTACATAAAAAAATAACTGCTATACAAATTCAGTTCCCACTAAAAATTCTAACTCTTGACCCTCCTCTTATAATATTTAACTATAAGAGGCCTAACCAAATCTTGTTGAGAGAAATTGCTTTCAACCATTAAGTACTTTCATTATGCCATGTTTTGGTTTATAGTGGTTCTTAGAATTTTCATAGGGCCTCCTAACTCAACCTTACAAAATTGGCTTGTAAAATTGGGGATGCACTTATAATCTCATTTTAAAGCTATATCTCATCTTATGTGGGACTCGGAACACACCCATTCATGCCCAGGATTGAACATTTGGAGCATGACCCAAGTGGCCCAACGGACCTTAGATCGACTCTGATACTATCTTAGAATTTGGATTGAATCTAAATCAACCCTGTAAAATGAAGGATGCCTCCTACTTATAAACTTATATCTTATCCAATGTAGAATTCTCAATATAGTGATTGGGTTGGACATTTCAGTCTTCGAGGACATACATTATCAAATATAATATTCACGAAAACTATTTTTAGCATTAGATAATGTGAAAATCATCATGCTTAATGGCTTATACACTTCCTTTCCCATCCATATTTCCAAAACTACTTGATAATTCAATTTTTTTTTGGGTTTTGATTCTTCTTCTTTGCAGTAAGACTAGCAAAGTTAGCAGTTGATAAGGTTTTGAATGCACCATGTGAGACATCAGTTTTATATCCAAAGCATGGCGGAAATCTTCACTGTTTCACAGCAGTAACAGCTTGTGCTGTATTGGACATTCTGGCACCCCCTTACAAAGAATATGAAGGAAGGAAATGTACTTATTATCACGATTATCCTTATTCAACATTCTGTAAGTAAGGCTAAATCTACTTCCATTGAAATAAATTGTTATTGACTCTGTCTTATAGTAAGTGTTCTGTTTGAAATATTTCTGTGTCTCGTTGATTTTATTTAGCACTAAATATCCTTATTTATTGTATCTCAATATACCTAACTAGTTCACCAATTTTGAGTGATTTTCTTGACGCTTTGGCTCTACAGCTGCAGGAAATGGACCTGTATGTGTTGGTGAAGAGGATGAATATGCTTGGCTTGCAGAGATAGAACAACCTAGTGATCTTTATATGAATACTGGTGTATATGCTGGTCCAACTATTCAGCTTTAGTTCTGCTGCTTCCATTTCAAAGCAATTGCATATTTCCAGTTGTAAAGTGTGGATGATATTAATGTTGGAAAACATTAGAGTCAGCTTGATTACAAAACTGCATCTTTCTCTTTATTTGTTTCCTACAAATATTTAAAAATACAAAAACAAAGTGCAAATAAGGCGACAATTTTGAAGATAAAAATAGAAAATGTAAATTGAAAATGTTTTATCATAGTATTTGTCACCCATTGAGGCAAGTGACCCGAGGATCTAAACTGAATATTCATCTTCGTGTTGATTTGTGATACCTCATTTAGCTGGATGCATATTATGAGCAAAGATTTTGATACGTAAAATCTACAATGCCTCGTTATAAACTCTAACTCTCCTCAATGTACAGGGGTGGGCGCCATATGCTATTTACATAAACAATTTCCATATTAAAGTAATGAGTATACTTTTTTAGGGCAAATTTTTAGATGAATTAGGTTCGCCATATACCAATGCTTAAAAGTCATTCGAGATATCAAAGATGATCAACTACATTCTTTAAAAGTATAAGTTAATGACTCTCCTTGCCTTTGTATTTAGGACAATGACTTATTAGTGTCGGTTGAGGAGTTTAATTGAAAAATATATTCATTTTTACATAGATTGAGTCATTGCATCATCTATAAAGTACAATAGAATCATTCGTTCTGAAGAGTGTCGTCAATATTCGTTAGAGTTTTGGGTGACTTTTAAACACTAGTCCGCCTAATACTACTATTGGTATAACATTGTATAGCAATTGAAAGGGTATCAAAGAATTTTCGTCGAGCCATGCACCAAATTAGTCCTTAATTTTGTAAAGTGCTCTCAAATAAGTCCTTGAAATTATAAATATTTAAAAAAGTTCTTGACTCTTTTAATTTGTCAAGTTAGTCTTTATTTTTAACCACTTATTATCAATTATGTCCTTTATTTTACCAATTTACTATCAATTTAGTTTCTATATTTAACCACTTACTATCAATTTAGTTCTTTAATATACAGATGGATTTATATGAATAAAATTTGGCAGAATCATATACCTTTTAAAATATTTATCATCTCATAGACCTATTTGAGAGTGTCCTACAATATAAGGGATGAATCTAGATTTTCATCAATCACGTGGAGGCTGCTTTGTAGGCTTTGGGTGCCAACCTATAGATTTTCATGAATCATGTGGAGATGGATCAGTTGCATCTTCTTTGACATTGTTTTCATTCAATACAGGTGTAGAGTGCGCATAAGAGCATATTAAAGAAGATTGAGAAAAAAGATAATATGAGAAAGGAAGAATGAAGAATTCTCAAACAAATGAGAGATTTTATTTTACCTTCAAACAAATAAAACACTTAACTCTTGTTAATTGAGTAAATCAATATTTTGATCCTTCAAATTATAAGGGATAGACTATTCGGTGCTTGAATTTTAGTTTGAATCTAATAATTTTGTTACATTACTTATCAAGAGCAATATAAGATCTAATCATTTATGAAAACACAAATTATTTATTTTTTATGCATAACAATTACAATTAAAGCCAAATAAGTAGCTATGTGTTCTTATTTGAGTCTCTTATTTAAAGCCAAATAAGAATTTTAGTTTGGACGCATCAGTCTTAGAGAGGTCTGTGCACATACGCCTTTTAGGTTAAGGCACTTCTCTATTTTCTTTATTCATTAGAGATGAGTAGTTTAAGATCACTTTTACGTCTCAAGCACTTTTTCTCAATTTTTATCTAAATAATTGACTTTTACATAGATTTAGATTTTCTTGTGTTTCATCTGTGATTTTATATATTTGTTCATCATCTTAGTGTGACATTTGAATTTCTCGTCTTAATGTGATGTTCGTTTGGTTCAGATTGAAATATTAACTTTGATTCATTACAGATTCAACTAATAACTTTGACATAATCAACGTTATATATCCGGAGGGATGAGTACAGAACACTTTAAATTTGTCACATTTGTAGGTATTTTCTATTTTGTTATTAACTTAAAAGTTGTGAGTTAGTTTACTAATTCATTCTTTTTATTTTTAGCCAATTTAAATTTATATTTCTCGAAATCAATGTGGTCTATCAATTTATATGAATGAATGTCAGTTTATTATGAAGAAAAAAAAATTTAATTTGATTCCTTAACTTATGACAATTTAGGATTTTGTCAGTTGGCACATAAATGAATTTTGATGCTTTCCGCTATATGTTTATTTGAATGTCACGCCAGTTTTGTTTGAAGTTCAATACTAAAGTTATTTCAAATACAATTTTATTCACACGTTTTGAAATTTTCGTTGACAAAGATGTTATAAGTAGCCGTTGCCGATATTTAATTGGACCGGCATGTTGAGGACAATGGAGTGGATTAAGGAAAAGTTATTACAAAAGCGTTTTGAAAAAGAGGTGCATTAACAAACGAGACAGGTGCAACAATGTCTAACTCCCTACGGTGCTATTACAGTCAGAAGAGTTGATAACTCATAAAGTACTCTATTTTTGAGAAGTGAAAATAACACCTACGGAACTTTGTCTCTGTATTAACTTACATTTAACTACTTCCTCACATTACAACAGTAGTTCATTAAAGCAACCACTACTTATTCACTCACCAATTATTTCGGTTCAAAACACATTTAAAGTCTAACTCATTAAGTATATCTTTTGAAAACCCATCAAAACTCAGGATCTTCCTCAATCCCGTTTTCTTTTCTTTAACAAACCAATGATTACAATCTTTTTAATGCATAACTATTACTGAAATAATTTTCCTCTGCTCACTCTAAAGTTGTTCATTCTAAGGCGATCTGAAAGCTTCACCAGCATAACGCACACTTCCAAGTTCCTCTTCAATCCGAAGAAGCTGAAAACAAATTGAACAAAGTCGAGAAGGAAAATGAATATTAGATCACTCCATTATTATTCACATAATATATAAAAGTACTATAGAAATTACTGTTCAAGAACAACTCTTTTATATAAACTAATATTGTCAAACAACAGACTACAAAAAATAGAGGTTTGTTCAAATTCAGTTACACGACAGTGCTATAGCATTGCTAATAGTTCTATTAGACAACATTTCATACCAAAATTTAAAGTTAGATGTATGTTGTACTAAATAGAAAATGTTTGTCACTTATTCTAACTTGGCATGATCATACTAAATTTCTTGTCTTACTTGTATACCATGCCAAGCCCAAACCAGTGATATCAAATAATGGTTATGGCGGCGCTATAGCAATAGCGGAATTTGAACAAATCGCTATTATTCTGCAATACACTATTTAGTACAAAATATTGTCAAATAGTGGCTATAGAGGCACTATAGCATAGCGAAATTTGAACAAATCGCTATTTTCCGTAATTTGCAATTGACAACTCCGGCCCAAACAAAGACAAGCACACCAAAATAAAAAAGAAAGACAGGCTAAAATATTCAATTTCTTATTTCAAAGTTATTTTAATATATTTATGTGATATGCTAAATTAATGCCACGAATTGAGGAGTAAATAAAGAAATGAACACACGACGATTCCAGTTACCTGGTTATACTTGGCCAAACGCTCACTTCTGCAAGGAGCACCAGTCTTTATCTGGAGGACAGAACATGGAAAGTCAACATGAAAGCAATAACATCTTGCACAAAGACAACTTACAGTAGATATAAAGATTAAATTCAGCAAACATGAAGATTAAAGAAATTGAACCTGTCCACTAGCCAAACCAACAGAAAGATCAGCAATGAAGTTATCCTCAGTTTCACCACTCCGATGACTAACCATGACACCCCAACCGGCAGCCTTAGAGTCCAGTGCAGCCCGAATAGATTCAGTCACTGTGCCGATCTGGTTAACCTGAAGTCAACAAACAATATAAAAAACAAATGAACGATTGATTGGAATGTCTCTCCGGAAAATTCTGTCACATGCAGCTGGTGGTGTCTCTCTGGAAAATTCTGCCACATGCAGCTGGTGGTGTTGGATCAGTTTTTATTAAAGGCTTGTTTTGATTGACTTATTTGAGCTTATCTTCTGACATAAACATTTGTGAGACTGTTCGGGAGAGCTTATGGAAACCACTTATGACATGTTCATAAGTTGTTTTCAGTTTATTTCTATAAGCTCTCCATGATAGCTTATGAAAACATTTAAAATTTACTTTATTGTTTGTTTTAGAAAAAACTTATACATAAACACTAATATGATAAGCTTATATATATACTATAAGCATTTAATTAACCTTTTTATCCAAAAAGGCGTAGATGGGTAAATTAAACTAAAACTACAAACCAAATAATGAAATAAAAATCATCTTACACGTGGGAAATTTAGCATAATAAGAGACGGAAAGTTGTTTTGGAATGCGAACCTTGAGTAACAAACCATTGCAAGCCTTCTTTTGGATGGCTTCAGCAATTCTCTTTGGATTGGTAACTAACAAATCATCTCCTACGAGTTGAATATCAACTGAAGAGAGTAGTGAGGCCCATGAACCCCAATCATCTTGATCAAAAGGATCCTCAATTGACACAATGGGAAACTCTTTGACAAAGTCTACATAAAGTTGACCAAGACTCTCAGCAGAGTGAACGTGAGTTCCATCATTTGGCTGTTTCTTGAAGTTTAAATCATACTTCTTACACTTAGTGTAAAACTCTGAAGCTGCTACATCCATACCGATTTTAATCTGCACCGTTGTTTTTTATTTTCTGATCAGTTCAAGTGGATAATCAAATCTTGCAACAACATATATATAATAATGAAAACATCTCCTACCTTTCCGGTATAACCAGCCTTCTCAATGGCATCCATGAGTAAAACCAGTCCCTCTCTGTTATCCTGAACATTGGGTGCAAATCCTCCTTCGTCACCAACATTACATGCATCTTGTCCGTATTTTGCCTTGATTATGCCCTTTAATACATGATATACTGTTCAAGCATAAAAAACCAAGTTAGACTGTCACCATAATAGATTGTTGGTGATTGGATTAAAACGACAAGAAAGATATATTATAATATGCAGTCAGGAAAATTGGAGTTTAGATTAGCCATCAAATTATATGCCATACCAAGAGATCTAAAAACCTTATGTTAGGATAAAAATTAATATCACAAGTCACATCAATTCACATACTGAACAGAATGAATGAGTCATTGATACATATGGAAGACATCAAGTTGAAAACCAAAAATAAGAAAATGGAACGAGTAATTGCAGTTTATGATGCCGCCATAGCGGGAATCCCTTCACAAATTGCCTATGGCAGTTGTAAAAAAGTCTGCCATGGCCGCCATTTAACAATATCGAGTATACGTTCTATAAACATACATACACAAACACATTTCCTCAGTGTAGTTACAGTGAATTTAAGTTTCTAACCTTCACTGCCCATGCGAAGTGCCTCGGAAAATGAATTAGCTCCAACTGGTAGTATCATAAATTCTTGCATAGCCAGATTATTTCCAGCATGACTTCCTCCATTTATAACATTAAAAGCTGGAACAGGCATGACAAGTTCCTTTGTTCCTGAAATTTCCTGGATATGCTTGTACAATGGCACTCCCTTTGCGCCAGCACCAGCTCTACACACGCTTAGTGAAACTCCCAATATTGCATTAGCACCTAGTTTTGACTTGTTAGGGGTTCCATCAATTTCAAGCATAATAGCATCCACATCAGCTTGATTCCTGGTTAAACACAAAGATATTGGTGTCAGTTATCCAACACAAAATGTAAAAAAAAAGAACACCATAATTTTGTAAAGAAGACATACAAGGTTTCAAATTGTGGACAGCATCACGTGATGCAGCCTCAATATTATGGTTGCAACCGTTTTTGCAAATTGCAGTGTGATTAGTAATCACGAAAAAAACCACATCACAATGCTGCAATGGCCACACAACAAAGTGGGAGAAACGGTTGCAACAGACTATTTAGTGCTCACACAAATTATTATTTTATTTCCTTTTGCTTTATATGTCATACATTTAAAGGGTATATTACAAGATTAGACATAATTGAAAACGATGGAGAGTTGATATTGAGATATATATGAGATTTTAGAGATAAAATAGAAGATATTTGAATTATAAGATAAGTAACAAATTATAATATTTGATGCAAATAAAAATTACACTCACGCCGCAACTGACTGCAAGAAGCATTGCAACAGCCGCAATGCCCGCAACCACAGTGGACACAATCACAATTTAGAACAATATGTACATAGAAATTTAAAATCTGTTTCTCAATCTCTTTTTTATGATTTTAAAAACAACGAGTCCATAGAAGAAATCATAGAAATTACAGGTCATTTAAAGCAAAAGGATATCAAGAGCTATGCACAACACTCAAAAACCAACTTGCAACTTACAAAGTATAGCATGCTACATAGATCTAGCTCAGAAAAACTTCAGCTAACTACACTACTGCAGCATGACCATAGGTTTCAAAACTGTTCATCAATAATTAAATTAACCTTCAAATTTCATGCTTTCTATGTATATTATAGCAGGAATATAGTGTACGGCACTTGCGGCCACAATCATATTTTTAAATTGCAGCTATAGTCGCGATTGCGGTTACATTGCAAACCTTTATATTGCGGAAAATGCAGTTGGTACAGTCGAAATTGCAGTTGTAAGGCCGTTGCAGAGGATTCAAAATCATTTATATGGCTGCAATTGCAGTCCGACCACAATTTGAAACCATAGCCGCAGTAAAACGGTTTTTAGAGGTCTCTACAGTGACATCGCAACCACACCGCATCATTTTATACAATATAAAGGTTTGCAAAGTAATATAATCACCGCTGCAATTTAGAACCATCAACATTAACAATATTCAAGACAGGATCAAAAATGCATCAAAATAAAAACATTTACCTAACATCCACACCAACAAGCTTTGGAGCCAAAATCTCATTGATGTTCCTCACAGCGTTAAGAACACCTTTCCCACCATAAACACTCTTATCTCCATCTCTAAGCTCTAAAGCCTCGTAAATTCCGGTGGAGGCCCCACTCGGCACACCCGATCGGTAAAGCTGATCAGTTACCAGATCAACCTCCACCGTCGGATTCCCTCTACTGTCAACGATCTGCCTCGCCTTCACCGACTTCACAGTGTACTCCCTTGACACCTTAACCTCCGACGGAGCAGCCGCCGTTGCCGAGGCCCGCACGGTTAGGGACCGCCGTGGTGTCCGGATTTCACGGAAGGGGAGGGACTGAAGCGATTGTGGAGAGCGGGAGGTGACGAAGGAAGAAGATGGAGTTTGGAGAGTGGGTTGATGTGTGAAACTCAAAGCCATTTTTTGATGATTTTGAGTTTAGTTTTATTTTACAAGAAAAAGTTTAGGGGTTTGGGAAATGAATGAAAGTGTTTGTTTATATGAATATTGCGTTGGTGGGAAACTCCGTCAAGGGGCGATGAAACTTTTAACGTGAGAGTCAATGTTTTTTGGAGGTTGTTTGTTGGTGACACTGACTTTTAGCAATTTGGAGGGTGGTAGTAGTGTCACTCAAGTGTGGTAGGTGTGATACTATGTTAGAATATACTCTATTTTGTCCTTTATACAAACAAAAAAAGAAAATTAGAGAAAATTTTGGTCTAACACATTAAATGAACTTTCTTGGTTTTGATAATTTATATTTTTTCTTCTTATATATAGGATTAAACGGACGGAGTATTTACAAGTAAAATCATATTACTTTATATGTTATATGAAAGATTACACAAATCATATACACCCTTATAAAGAAATGAAAGATTATTTTTATCACTCCTCCACCTTTACTTAAATAAACTCATGTGATTTCATTCATAATAATTGAAGAGATATACCAATAAAAAATACAACGAAAAATATTGTGATTAGCATTATACATAGCTAAAAATGCAAGAGAATGAACATTACAATTAGTCGATCGCCTAGCAAGAACAACCTTAAATTTGTCATACATATCCGACAAAGTCCGACACTGTCGAATGATGGAGCCATAATACGTGGAATTAATTTTGTTTGTGCTAACATCATGTACCACTTACTTACAATTCATCTCAAAGAGTACATAAGAATACCCCAAAGAGATGGTCCATTTGAGACTTTCGAATGAAATGAAGGTGGATTATGGATTAGTACCCGTAAATGAAGGAGAAAAAAAAAGAATTAAAGGTGGCATTTTGTCTCTTTGCCACTTGGATTTATCAACACTACGGTTTTTCTATTCTACCATTGATCATAAATTAATATTACTAAAAAATACAACATTAATAATTAATAAAATTCCAGTAATTCTAATTAGTACTAAATCTTACAAATTTTTCTAAGGTAGTGAGAGGACTGTTACATTCTCCCATCTTAGAAAATTTTGTCATCAAAATTTGAGAATTTACCCATTGAAATTAGTATGGATTAATCATTTGAATAGCACATTGATGGATTGATCAAGATTATTACCAATCTTGAAAATATTGAGGTGAGTATTGAAGATGAAGACCAAATTTTACTTATAGTAAGTTCCTTGCCAAACTCATATGATCATTTACGTGATACCATAGTTTATGGCAATGGTACCTTGTCCCTTGAGGAGGTTCAATCAAAACTTATTTCTAAGGAGCTGAAAGAAACCTAGAGGAAGAAATGAAGGAAACAATGAAGTTTGTTGGAAAGATCAAATACAAGAAGAAAAAATCCAAACACAATTTAAAATTGGGAAGAAAGATACTAATAAAACAATTAAAAGATGTTTTCGGTGTAACAAGAGGGACATTTTATAAGAACGATTGTCTTGAGAGGAAATTCAAGAAAAATGATGGTGGGGATGATGCTGGAAATATCAATTGCTTTAATAGGTTACCTATATACGGATGTGCTAATGGAAACTACAAGATATTCTAATGATGAGTGAGTCTTGGACTCAGGATGTTCATTTCATATGACTCCAAAGAGATTTGATTCTTGGATTCAAGAGACTGATATAAGGATGTCATCATAAGGACTAATTTAGAATACAAGGTTGTAGGAATTGGTTCAGTAAATTTGAAGTTTGAAGATGGTACTGAAGTAGAAATATCAATTATAAGGAAGGGGGGTTTGAATTATAATTGTCCCTTTTTAAAAAATTCTGTTTTTAAAATAAGATTTCAACCCAAGATTGATCTTTGCAGTAATGAAGATTGATCTTGGTTTTGTTAAAGATCAATCTTGGTTTGCTTCAAAACAGTAAAATCAATTTTATCAAAATATGATTTGTTTTAGCATAAAATAAACAAGGATAGAGATAGAGAGATTACACAGATATTTTATCCTGGTTCACCCAAACACGGGTTACGTCCAGTCCTCACAAGAGTGAGATTTCCACTATGTGCTCAAAGTAAAGATTGTTCTTGATGGTTACACTTTTATCACAGATCAATCTTTGATCTTTACACAATTCCTACCCTTCTATCTAGAAAGGATTTCTTCTTTCTACCTTACTGATTTGGAAAGGTTTTGACAAGTTACCTTTCAAAACATAAAAGGATTTTTGCAATTTACTCAAGTTTTGACAAAACAACCTTGAGTTACAAAGTGATGGATTTGAGACTATTTAGAATCTTGATATTTACTCAACTCTTGTTTGAGAAATATATTTTGTAAATAGACCTCAGTTGTAAATGATTACAACACAAAGATTAAAAACAAAACAACAAACTATAAGAACGATTTTGAGACACTTGAGTATGATCGAAAATATTGATCTTTTGCTTGGTGCTGATTGTTGTGTTTTGTTCTTCGACTTGCAGCTGCATTTATAGACTCCAAGAAGGCATAGGACAGCTCATGTGTCCGTTGGAAAGGGACCAGCTGTCATAAAAGAGTTGTTGGATAAGTTCTGCCAAAAGTAAGATTGATGAGCTGCATCAAAAGATCGATCCAAGATTGATCTTTTGGTTTGTGATGAACTAGCCTTGTACTCTGTGATTTGTGTCAGTATGTCAGCCTTGAGTACATGCTTTTCTGTTATGTGCACAGGCTTTATAATAGTTCAAATCAGTAGTGTACTTTGCTACTTGTAGTCTTGTACTTGCATTTGCTTTATAGGAAGAATGATCTTTGTGATATGCCTTTATTGAAGCATACATTTGATTCTTCAAATTCTGGAACAGATATGACTTGGATTGATCTTTTGTTGATTATATGAGAGTATAGGATGAATATTGTTTCCAGGATTGATCTTTGTTTTCCAGAACTGCTTCAAGATCAATCTGCGTTTTCCAGAACTGCTTCAAGATCAATCTGCATTTTCCAGAACTGCTTCAAGATCAATCTGCGTTTTTCAGAACTGCTTCAAGATCAATCTGCGTTTTCTGGAATTGCTTTCTTTGATTTGATTTGTGATGTTTGATTCCTATCTTGTTTTAACACACTCAAATGCACATGTTAAATATTAAAACATTTAGAATCATGATTAATAATCTTTAATTAATCTTTTGTTTTATTATCATCAAAACGTTTATTTGAGATTTTGTCTTAACAGGTACGAGGATATTATCAATAAGAATGGGATATGTCTTTCAACTCAAGAGAAACTTAATACCCTATATGAATATTGGAGGAGTTTGATTGCTCATACCAAGCTGAACATGATACATTGAGGGTAATGGAAGGTGTCATAATGGTGAGGAAATGTTAGAACAAAAATGACATTTATGTCCTAGATGGAAATATTATAGTTGGAGATGAAAGGGGTGATTTATCCAATCAAAAAATACAAGTTTGTAGCATCAAAGTTTGGGACACATGAGTCTCAAAGAGATGCAAGTTTTGAGTAAGCAAAGAGTTATAGGTGGAGACAATATTGGAGAGCTTCTATTTTGTGAACATTGTGTATATGGAAAAATGCATACGGTTACATTCACAATTGGCCGACACTGCACCAAAAGAATTCTAGACTATGACCATAGTGGTTTATTGGGACCAACAAAGATAACTTCTCATGGAGGTATCAAGTATATCTTTACTTTTCTAGATGATAGCAGTAGGAAAGTTTGGATTCGTAAGGTTCCAGACTACACTCACCTTAAAGTTTTTAGGTGTACTGCAGATTATCATGTAAATGATGGAAACGGAACCTAGAATAAAGAGATGATATTTTGTTGTATATCTTGGTGGAGGGAATGGTACATATCAAAGGAAAAAATGAATTAGAAGTAATCCAATCAGAGGAAGAACTATATCAAAGGAAGTATGTGCATAAAAGGTCATATTAGATGAAGAACTACATTAGAGGAAAACTAGATTAGAAGTAATCTGAATAGAGGAAGAACTATATGAGAGGAAGTCAGATCAGAGAAGGTCAGATTAGTGAAGGTTAGATCAAAAGTAATCTGATCAGAGGGAGTTTGGTAAGAGAATGCCATATCATATGTAGAACTACATCAAAGGAAAATTGGATTATAAGTAATTTGTTCAGAGGAAGAACTATATTAGAGGAAATCTGATTAAAGGTAATCTGATAAGAGGAATCTGTAGTCATTTGATTCCTTAGTAACTAACTCTCAGTTTCCTACTTATCCCTGCTATTGAGTTAAAGCCTAAATCTAGTATCTTAACACACTCATACAAAAGGTGCACCAGACACGCACACATCGAGGTTTGATATAATCCTAGCAATATGGAATTTAACCACTTCAAGTTTCTACATCTATAGTAGGGTGAAAGAGATTGCTAAGCATTCCTCCTAACCTATAGGAAACCCCTGTTCCAGTACTCCAAGAAACCACTTATGACTCAACCATCCAAAATCAAAGGAATCTGAATTCTAGTACATAACTAGAACTACCAAATTGTTTCAATTATTGCAAACAAATTACACTATTTCTTAACAACTTGAAAGTTGACAAGAATGCTATCAGATATTGCATAACGTATTTGTTACACCATTTCTAACACCTTTTGAAGGAATATTTTATTTTCTGTCTATTTACTCATTCAGATTGTCATTCTTAACCTTCAGACCTTCAAGGGCATAGGTCATCCATTTCAATCACTATACTTAAATCTGGAAGTGTATAAAATCTTTTAATTCTCCTTTGTTCTGAGCAATTAAACCTAAGTGTTTAAACTATGGGACTTGTGGTATGGTATGGTCTCCTACTTTCACCTCTAGGCTAGGATACTTCACATTTTACTAACCTTACATTCCATATAAACAATTTCAATCTGTATGCTTAGCCTTATATTTTTGTAAACCTTAATTTTATATGCTTCTATCGACAAACCAATTGAATCTTCTTTAATAGTTTGACATATAGTTTCCTTGGTTTCCCTCAATCTTTGACTATTGGAACATCTTTCATCTGATTTATCTTTCATAAAAGGAATCCTACAATTCTTCTATACACATGCTTAAACTACCTAATGAAAGACTACCTCTTTTCCAAAATAGGTTCCACTCCTATAAAATCAATTCATATGTCATCATGTTTTCCTGGTCTTTTTGCCATAGTTCTTCATACCAAACACAAATATTAAGTTGGTTAGACTTAATATAATTTCGTGAAATGATACTTAGAGCATACATCAAAAGAAAAAACATCATAAACTTAACTCACTACCCACAGTCCAATTGGTTCGATCATCTTTGATACCAAAATGAAAGACTCATCACCATGTGTCTAGAATATGGTTGTTGACACCTAATTTTGTCCATCTTCTTTTTTATTTGCAAAAAATAGAATAATAAACATTAAGGATAATTTGGATTTTTTGTTAATAGGATAAAAAAAATCAATTATTAGGATTCTGATTTTATTTATTTTTTCTTAAAAATGGTTAAAAAATCATACCTTAAGTGATTATGATAGATTTTTGAAACCACAAAAAATTACCTTGATGATCATTAATGAGAATTATTGTCTTCTAAAAAATTTAAACCTAATTTCTAACTATAAATAAGAGGGAAAAAAATGAATGAGGAGGCGGAAAAAAAAAAAGTGAATGAGGAGGCAGAAAAGTAAAGAAGAAGGATTAGAATCAGGAACTAATAAAAAACTTCTCTAGAGAGCGGTAAACACTTTTTTTTTTCCTCGTCAATTTTTTTTTTTGACATTGTTGTTGTTGTAGAATTTTTTTTTTACTATACTATGCACGTATGATATAAACAAGAGATTTCTTTTGGTTTCACGTTCAAATTTTGAAATTAACTAATAAGAATTAAGTCGATTGTTGTGTGATCATCTACTTCTTTATCAAATTAGTGATCTAATTTCTTTATTTTGTTTTCTTTCTTGCGCGTTAGATTTTAAACTCTTTTGTTATTACCGTTGCTGGTCTGCACCACATATGTGTCGTCGACTCCTGAATCTGCTCTTGACTTTTTATCCTTAGTTAAAAAGTAGTAAAAGTATTTTCTTAAAATAAAACGATACAAAAATCAATATACAACATCACTCATATTATTATTATTATTATTATTATTATTATTATTATTATTATTATTATTATTATTATTATTATTATTATTATTATTATTATTATTATTATTATTATTATTGTTGTTGTTGTTGTTGTTATTATTATTATTATTATTATTATTATTATTATTATTATTATTATTAATATCATTAGGTTGTTATATATATATATATATATAAAGTAAAATTAATAATAAAATCGGTCAACACATAAATATTTTCTACCTAAGAACTATGCGTGTTTTGATTTTTCTATTGCACTTGGGGATACATAGGAGCAATGTCTTACTCTTGTCAAACCAAATTAATAAAAAAAAAAAAAATTCTTCTCTTATTAATGTAAATAATTTATTTTTCTTTTTTTTTTAATTCTTTTTGGGGTATAAATAAATAATTTGTATACAATTAATTGTAGGGTAACCGTTTTAACGAACGTTGTAGGAAT